>NC_056735.1:1116484024-1116566524 GCF_019279795.1 Protopterus annectens
CCTCGAGTCTAATCGATTTCACGTACAGAATCAAGAATTCAAGTTGAAATCTAGATTGAATTGTAACTCTACAATGTTAGTATACCTGGCTCAGTGCCAAAATTGTTTGTGATTTTATGTGGGGAAAACCGAGCGTAAGCTTAGGGAGCGCATTTATGAGCATAACTATGCGATTAGGAAAGGCAAGGAGACCAACGCCTTGGCGAAACACATTCAGGATTTCCCTTTGCATAGTTTCAAATTCATAGGCATTGAACAGGTTGCACATGATGTTAGAGGGGGAGCCACACATTTAAGACTCTTAGAAAGGGAACTATATTGGCAAATCAAGTTAGAAGCTTACCATAGTCCTGGGCTAAACGAATCTTGTTCTATTTCATGTATACTTCGTAGTTTGAGTCTGAAGAGGTAGGTTGGCATTAATTTTGTTATTAAAAAATATATATATTTAGGAAGGATTTTAATATGTATGACCTAGTCTGGTTCACTGATTTATTTTGGTTCTGGTAAGACACCGTACTACTGATAATGTAGTTTACTTTTAGGAAAGGGTTCATTTTAATACAAGTATTGCCATTTCTTGATTTTTTAACTCATTTCATTTTCATATTGTTTTAAAAATTTTTTATTTCATGTTCAAAATGAAATTTGCATTTTCCTGTTGGACAGGTTTTAAATGTTTTAAATGTATTATAGGTTAGTGAATAAAACTACACTGTGTAAAGATATCAACTTGAGTAACAAGTTAAAAAGGTCTTTTACCTTTAAAGCTCTTAATGATGTTTCTAATGTAATTAACTAAATTAACTTTATCATACTATTTAAACCAGTTGTAGAATCAATTATTTTGTTTCTGAAGAAGAATGCCTAAGAAGGCATTCGAAAAGCGCTTTAATAAATACATTTTTCACAAGTTGGGACTGTTGCTTAAGCAGTGGATATATTGTCAGTAACGTGCTGTGGACTTTTTGCTGGTTGGTGCACTTACTGTTTCACCCTTTTTTGTGGATTATTGGTTTACTTATCTTTCTTGTTTGTTGTGAACTGGAAGTTAGTCAGTGTTTGCTGAATTTTGTTATTTGCTAGTAATTACAGGTGTGGGGGTAGTCACATTCTTTGATTTCCTGTCCTTGCCTATTTAAGTGGTACAGTGTGAATTTTCTGCTTAAAAACCTCAGCTTTGGCCGGCTAAGAACTTGCTATATTCAACTGGACGTATAAGAGAATTTAAGTACCTTTATCTGCTTTTTTTTTCAAAAAAATACAGTATTTAAATTGATTTTAACTGTGTGGAAGGAATATTAGCTGAACTGGAAGTTTTCACTCTGCTCTTCAGTGTGGAGGGAATATTAGCTGAACTGGAAGTTAGTCAGTGTTTGCTGAATTTTGTTATTTGCTAGTAATTACAGGTGTGGGGATAGTCACATTCTTTGATTTCCTGTCCTTGCCTATTTAAGTGGTACAGTGTGAAATATTTTCTGCTTAAAAACGTCAGCTTTGGCCGGCTAAGAACTTGCTATATTCAGCTGTACGTATAAGAGAATTTAAGTACCTTTATCTGTTTTTTGTTTTCAAAAAAATACAGTATTTAAATTGATTTTAACTGTGTGGAAGGAATATTAGCTGAACTGGAAGTTTTCACTCTGCTCTTCAGTTAGTCCCACCCACCCTCCCTGTTTTTGTTTTTGTTTTTGTTTTGGTGTTAATCTTAGTGGCCTTGCAGCTGCCCGTCCCTCTTGTAAATTTGTGTTTGGATACTCCTTCTGGGCCCATCTCATTTGCTCACTCAACTGAGTGCAGTGAGATCATATTCTGATTTCAGGCACTCCTACTGTGTACAAAGAGAGCATCTGGGAAACAAAAAAAAAAAAAAAAATTAAGCTTGTTTCCTGCCTTTCCTGTTAAGTGGTATAGACTATTTGTAGGCTTCTGAGCCCCCAAGCCCTTCTGTGTTGGAGGTAAGCCTTCTAGCTTAGTTTTTTCCCTATAACTAGCCAGTTTTCTAGTTTCAGCACTCAAATTTGATCTCAGCACTTGTTCAGAAAAATAAAAAAAAAATTTCATCTGCTTTTACTGTACTTGTGTTTCTACCTACTTTTTTTACTTTTGCATCATCTTAAAAGTACTCAGTTGTATTTATTACTGCTTGGTGTAACTCATTCTAAGCCTTCTGGTTTAAACACTTGGGCTTCGGACCAGTTGTTTTGCACTGAGAGGGTTTGTGGTCTGCACTGTAGTGGCAGAACAGGTAGCTTACATCCTTCTAGGTTGGGAACTGCTGATTGAGGGCTCAGTGTCTGTTATTCTAAAAGTGTATTAATTCTGGTTTAAGCACTTGGGCTTTCAGGCCAGTTATTTTACATTAAGAGGGTTCGTGGTCTGCACTCTTGTGGGAGGAGAGGCTGGACTCTGCCCTTCTGAGCTGGGAATTTCTGATTGAAGGCTTATAGTGCATGCATATCTGAACTGCTTCTTACTGAAGTTGGTGCACCTTGTTTGCTGTGGCATAGACTGGATTCGGGCCTGCTGGATCTAGCTTTGTTTGTGTAACTTGAGCACTAATCCAGGCATTCTCTAAAGTATTCAATTGTATTTATTACTGCTTGGTAGTAACTTGATTAAAGTTTACCTGTCATTCTAAGTCTGGATTAAGCACTTGGGCTTCAGACCAGTTGTTTTACATTAGGAAGGTTTGTGGCATGCACTATGGTGGCAGGACAGGTAGCTTTCATCCTTCTAAGTTGGGAACTGCTGATTGAGAGCCCAGTGTCTGTTATTCTTAAAGTGTATTAGTTCTGGTTTAAGCACTTGGGCTTCAGGCCAGTTATTTTACATTAAGAAGGTTTGTGGTCTGCATTCTTGTGGGAGAAGAGGCTGGACTCTGCCCTTCTGAGCTGGGAATTTCTGGTTAAAGGTTTATAGTGCCTGAATATTTGAACTGTATCTTACTGAAATTGGTACACCTTGTTTGCTGTAGCATAGACTAGATCCAGGCCTGCTGAATATAGCTTTGTTTATATGCTTGTTGTTTGTTTGCTTGTTATTTCCCTGGAACGCTAATTCCACCTAATACGTGGCTTCTCAGCACTTCTGTGGATCACTAGTGATATCTGCATTGCTTACAGTACTTATTTCCTTGTTTCACTTGAAAGAAAGTTACTGTTTGTCATTTTTGCATTTAAGTTACCTGTAACACATTGCACTTAAGTTACCTGGCACTTGCTCACTAAAGCAATTATATAAGTCAGCACTAAAAATTAAAAGCACTACACCCTCACTCCCCACTGGCCCTGGTTTTCAATTATTAAGGAATTCCCAATATTATTCTAGCATGTCCAAAGGTCAGTTGTCAATCTCCTCTCCGGTCCAGCTAGTGAATCTGGGAATCTTGAGGCAATGTTACAACTGCCTCATGTACACAGACAACCCTCTCCTCCTCCCAACAAATTCCAACACATGTGAGAGATGCAACCATATAGCCAAACTGGAGGCTAAGCTCTCTCAACTCAGTACTGGCATAACCAGTCAGGAGGAGAAGGAAACCACACTCACTACAATTCCAGTCTCACATAGACCTACCACGACAGCAAACCAAACACATAATCACACAAAAACATACTCGGAGGCTCTAAATAAAGATCTGCGAAGCAGCAGAGACCTCCAAAGCAGACACCCAAGCAGCCGCTACCCCAAAACAAAACACGTGCAACACATATCTCACAAAGCCAGTGTGCCAAACAGTCACAGCCCTTAAGACTAAACAACACACCTGATACACTTGTAATAGGTGACTCTATCGTCAGGCACACTGACGTCCCGCTCACCAGGCTGAACAAGGAGAGGGTCACGGTGAGCAGCCTGTCGGGTGCTAGGATCCGCCACATAACACAAGCACTCAGGTCATTCCAAGGCAAGTACAAATATGACTCAATCATTGTCCATGCTGGTGTGAATGACCTGAGACGTACCTCCCTGGACTACATGAAAAGAGACATAAAGGAGCTCTCTGAGCATGTAGCCCAGGCCGGTATGACCCTGACCTTGAGTAGCATCTTACCCTCACCAAGAATGATGCCACAATATGAAGACAAGATGATCAATTTCAACAATTGGCTTAAGTACTGGTGTCATTCAAAGGGGATCCAATGCCTGTCAGCTTGGGATGATATGCTCGACAAGCCACGATGCTTCGCTAGGGACGGCTTGCACCTGTCACCCCTGGGCTTTCGGATATTGGCAAAGGCTCTTGCTACCCCCATAGTGCCTTTTTTAGTCAAGGCTCAAAAGACAAACCCACCTCCATAGGTATCACAAGGGATAAGAAACTAAGAGTAATGCTACTCAACGCCAGAAGTCTAAACCTCAAGATGCACTTTCGAAACTCTCCTTAGCATGGAGAACATCGATATCTGTGCAGTAACAGAAACCTGATTCAGGGCTCCCGAGAGCACCCCAGCACTACCAGGTTATACCTCATACCATGCTTTTCGGCCCCAAAACTTGGACCGAACCACAAAAGGAGGGGGAGTATCGATATTCATCAAAGATACCCACACCTCCAGGTTGGTGGCAAAGCACGAAGCATCAGAGACTATCCATGTGCAACTAACAGTGGGTAAAACTGCCTTCCAGTTTATAGCCTGCTACAGACCACCCTCCCAAACCCAGGAACCCCACTCGGCCTTCCTGAGAACACTGGAAAATATGAAGGTCTCTCCAAACACCATTATATTGGGCGACTTCAACTACCCAAACATAGACTGGGAGCATTACTCTAGTTCCAACACCCTAGCTCAAAGGTTCCTAGAATTTATAAACTCAAATGCTATGGAACAACTTGTTACCAGTCCCACAAGAGGGGAAAATATACTGGACCTGATCATCACCAACATGGGGACTCTATGCTCCAGACCAGAAGTATATCCCTCACTGGTAAGATCAGACCATAAACTAATCTCACTGGATATTCACATCCCGACCCCACCCCCTGCCCAGAAAACCACAGTGAAAAACTTCTCTAAAGCAAATTTTACACTCCTCAAAACTGAGGTGGAATCCTTCAAAGCCCCCGGGCCTGTGGAAAATACGGCCCAGACCGCAGAATCCTTTATAAACGCATTCTATGAACACCTTCAGGAATGCATGGATCATGCGATCCCAAATAAAACCAAGACCCAATCCTCCAAATGCAGACATCCTGTCTGGTGGACCCCAGCCATAAACAAACTATACAATAGAAGGAGGAAGCTACTAAATGATAAAGCAAAATCCCAAAAAGGGAAGGCATCACTGATCAGTATTAGCAAAAAACTACGGGCACACATAAAATTGTCTAACGCCAGCTTCGAGAGAAAAATTGCACAGGACACTAAGGATAATCACAAGGCTTTCTTTAGTTATGTTAGGAACCTGGGTGGTAATTCCCAGATATGCTCAGAATTAGTCCAAAATGACAAAAAATACACCGAACCCACAGGCATTGCCAACATCCTAGCTGACAGGTTCAGCGCAAACTCCCCCCCCCTCCCCACCAAAAGGGCAAATATCTATCCCAGCAGATTGCTGCCCCCCTGACATCTTAGATGCTCAGGTAAGAGTCGCCCTCTCCAAAGCAAAAAACACAGCATCAGTGGGACCAGATGGTGTCCCGGGCTGCATCCTACATGAACTCAAAGAAGAGCTAAACCCAAACATAAAACTGCTGTTCAATCTCAGCCTTACTACAGGATATGTGCCCAAAGAGTGGCGTACAGCAACAGTGGTCCCTCTCCATAAAGGTGGTGCCTCAACGGATCCTGGAAACTATCGCCCCATAAGCCTGACTAGCTTGGTCTGCAAAGCTATGGAAAGGATCATCATGGACCTCATAAATAAAGATATTGGGGACCTACAAACACTGGATCCTACCCAGTTCGGCTTTGTTAAGGGCAGATCCTGCCTCTTAAACCTGGTTGATTTCTTTGAAACAGTCACCAAGGCCATTGACGAGGGAAGGTGGTCCACACAGCCTACCTGGACCTCGCAAAAGCCTTCGATACAATACCCCACTCGGGCATTATAGATAAGCTCACCAGCTTAAATATAAACCCCTATGTCACTAGATGGATTGCAAACTGGCTCAAGGACAGAACCCACATGGTTAGAATTGCTGGAGCCATGTCAGACTCCAAACCAGTTACAAGTGGTGTCCCACAAGGCTCAGTCCTGGGACCTCTCTTGTTCGGTATATATTTCTCGGAGGTACAGGCCAACACGGAAGGACTGTGGCTGACCAAGTTGCAGATGACTGCAAACTGGGCCATAATCGACTCTCCAGCCGACACAAGCATCCTCCAAAAGGGCCTCATAGAAACAGACAACTGGTGCCAGAGCCATGGCCTCAAGCTAAATGCCAAAAGTGTATAGTCATCCCCTTTGGCAAAAACAAAGTGCCCACAAATTACCACATAGGTGGAAATCCATTAAGTACAGAAGAAGTAATTAGGGACCTGGGGACCCAAGTTGATAGCAATCTCTCATTTGACAACCACGTGGCCAAAGTGGTTAGAAAAACATTTTATATAGCCCACCTAATCATGAAGGGATTCACATCTAGATCAGGGGAGGTCATCGTGCCTCTTTACTCATCCCTCATCAGGCCCATAATTGAGTACAATGCCTCTTTTGGGATGTACCTTACCAGACACCTGCAGCAACTGGAAAGACCCCAAAAGTACCTCACCAAGAGGATCAAAGGGCTCAAACAGATGTCATATGCTGCCCGGTTAAAGAAACTCCAGCTCTACTCAGTGGCATACCACCTGTTCAGAGGCGATCTGTGCCTGACGTATAAAGCCATGTCCAACCCGGAATTAATGGACATGCTGCACCTCAGAAAATCCAAATCCCATCAAGCTACACGCTCGAGAGACTTGAACCTCAGCACTGAAATAAATAGGACATGCTGGAGGGACAGATTCATAACCCAGAGGCTCCCTTCACTCTGGAATAAAATCCCAGTCCAGGTTAGGCAGAGTCCCTCATTGACTCTCTTCAATAGGAATCTTGATGAGTGGATGGGAGATTGTAGGTTTACCCCGGGTATCACTTCTGTGTCACTGTTAGATAGAGGCACAGTATACTAACCTCGAAAAAGGGCATAGCAAAATAAATTTAAAATGGGTGGCGAAAGCCAAACACATTCTGGCTAGGCTTATAAATGCCCTAGGGCAGATAGCCTAGTATGAACCTATGAACCTATGAACCTATAAATTGGATTTGATTTCAAGAAGGAGAGCATCCTTTGGTTCCGCAGTGGTCTGGAATATCCTTCCATGATGGCCGCCCAGGAGTTTTAGTAGCTGGGGACTCTGACCCACAGGTTGAAGACCAAATGAAGTAAACTAATTCAGAAAAAGAAGTTATGTACTCACCATAACATTCCATCTGAGTAGTTGTACTTAATTTGTCTTCAACCGTCCCTCCATCCTTCCCCCGGACCTCGGTGCATGATCAGCCTACGGGTTGCAGTATAGGTCACAAGTATATTATCAGGTCAGGTTCTAAGTATAAGTTCAGCAAACTCGATCTGAGGATGGAAGGCAGTGGAGGTGTATTATGGGTAAGGGAAGGAGTCTGGAGCTCATAGCTGATGCTAGTAATATTTGCCATCTTGGATCCGATATGGATCCGTATTCCCACAGGTTGAAGACAAATGAAGTACAACTACTCAGTTGGAACGTCACGGTGAGTACATAACTTCTTTTTTTCTAAAACAAAAATTTTAGATTTGACCTGGCTGAGGGTTCATACAGGATTTAGGTCAGAGCTTCAAGTAAAATAGTTAAATCACTAGGATCCTTTAGTGGAGGCCTAAGTAGAAAAGACTCATGTGAGAAAGGATTTACATAATTTAGAAGAAGCTAAGGTAGAATTATTTCCACCTAGATGGAAATTTGAAATGGCAGCCAACTGGACCTTAATGGTGGAAGAGCTAGCCCCTTCATTGAAAATTGAAGCTAAAAAGTCAAATACAGCTGGTACAGGGGCATAAAACAGGGTCCAAATCTCTGCTTAAGTCCCAGAACACAAATCTCTTCCATTTACTCTTGTAAATCCTTCTAGTAGAAGCTTTTTGAGACAATAACAAAATATGACAGACTAGGAGGGAGTGCCTGGGCTGTTTAGCAGTCAGTGAACTGGAGAAACTATGTGGTCAGTTTGAGGCTTATGTCCTTATGAGTCATACCTGTCAGGTGAGGCAGGAAGTTTGGATTGGGATCCAGTATCCAGGCCAGATGTAGAAGGTGAGGCCAGAGGGGGGCAGTGATAACTGTCTCTTCAACCAGTATGCTTTCTGTAGAAATTTGGGGATGAACGGCAACGATGGGTAAGCATAATGAAGACCGGAAGGTCAGTCATGCACTAGAGTGTATCTTGATGACTCCCCCATTGGAGGATCAGGGCAAAGAACCTGCTGCACTTGTTGAGAGGAGAAATGAACAGGTCACGAGATGGCTGGTCTCTTCGACAGAATATTCTCTCCACTTTGTTATTGAGAGATCACTCATGAGGCACCAAAATGGACGTGCTTAGTTTGTCTGCAATCACATTTGCTTTCTGCAGTATGTTCATTGCTATTAGAAAGCAAAAGTAAGATAAGTGGGGTTCCATTTATTGTGGATGCAGTGTTTTTAACTTTTGATGTGCAAAATTTATGTTCTGTTATTCTGCATGATATTGCGATACAGTGATTTGAGGAATGTATTTTCAGTTGTACGACATTGCCTGTTGACAAAATTAATGCAATTACAGCATTAGTGGAGTTGGTTTTAAAAATAACTTCATATGCTTTGAGGAACAATTATTCAAGGAAATGGAGTGGCAATGGAGGCAGCGTGTGCCCCCATTTTTGCCAATTTTGTAATGGTCTTATTGGAAAAACATGTATGTTATGAACAGTGAATTTAAAGATTTCTGGGCTTTGTATACTAGATTTTTAGATGGCATTTTTATTTTATGGACTGATTCACATACTAGGTAAAACGAATTTGTAGAGTATATCAACAATACAGTTGAGTTTTTGAAATTTACTTACAATTGCAGTAAGGCTAAAATAGTTTGCCTAGATATTGAATTACAAAAGGATTATGTGAACCAAAAGTATTGGTCTAGTATTTGTAGGAAACCAGCCTTCTCAAATTCCTTCTTAAATTATAATAGCTTGCATCCCAAACATCAAATGAAAGCTGTAGTTAAAGGACAGTTTGGCTAGTAAGAATGGCATCTGATATGGATGTGTTTTATAAGGAATTTTATATTTTAGCTGAGATGTTTAGGGGATATCTGGCTGAGTTTATAGCTGATATAACAGAGGAAGTACTAAGAGAAGGAATGTTTTTTGCATGCCACTTATGATTCAAATAGAAATGAAAGTGCTTGTCATTATGATTTAGCTTGATTAAAAAATTGATCTGAGTATAGTAAGGTTTTTATTACTACATTCAGGATGGATATTAAGGCCATTACAGATGTTTTATATAAAAATTATTTTTTTTTGAGTGACAGGGTTTTGTTGAAAAAGTTAGGTGCACATCTCTGCATTTAATTTTTATTTGAAGCTCTTTGTTTAAGTTTTCTGTTTTGTATCTTATTCTAGTATTACATTTGTTTTAAGTTTTCTGTTTTGTTAGAGTTTTAAGAGTTCTTGGCTAGGGTCAGTTAAAAAAGTTACCAAATAATTCCTTTGCAAACTGTGAATAACATCAGATCTGATGTTGTTAATCTTCTTTCCATTCATCACTGATGGGTTCGGTTCCGAACCTCGGAACCGAGTCAGCCTAATACCAAGCTCACGCCAGCCAAAAACTCTCGAGCTAAGCTTCTACCCACAATGCCCTTCTCCCTGTTACCTCAGATTTCATTTGCCACATAGCCGTAAAGTTGCATTTCAGCCGAGCTCTCAGCTAAGTGGAAACCTTTTAATATTTTGTGGAAAAAACTGTCTATTAGCTTGTCATTTGTGACTTATATCCATTAATCTATATATTTACAGTTAGATATACACTTTTTCACTTCTACCCATTTGGTAATCTTTTAAGTACCATTGGTGGTACGGCCTTCTCTCTTTACCCTTGTGGTATTCCTTGAATACCCTTGCTGGTATTTTTTTTCTCCTTCCCCTTTTTTTCTGTCTAGTTGTATGTTTTTGACTCTCTGGATAGATACTGTGTGTATTTAGATAGGTTTAGACATAGAGAGAGTGGAATTTACATTTTTCTCTGAAGTAATTGATTGTTGTGTTTAACTTTTTCATGATGTCTGATAAGAAGGGTACATCAGGTTTCAAGCATTGTACTTTGTGTAATGGTAAACTTCCGAATAGCGATTCTCATGATGATTGTGTCTACTGCTTGGGGGTGCGCCATCTCTCGGTGCAACCTCCATGTGTGATTTGTCAAAGTTTCAGCCAGTGCACTCTGAATGAGCACAAAAATAAGTTAATACTGAAGGGCCTACTTAAGTTGCCCTTTTCAGAGGCCCTTTCTGTGACGGAAGTTTCAACCCCTCCTTGGAAGGACAAGAAAAGGCCCCATTTGGTTCCCTTTTCACCCTCGGGTGACCAGGGTAAGTCTGTGAAACCTAAAGTGTAAAAACTTTCTTCAGAGAATAAATCTGCCTAATCGGCACTGACCTCGTCTGCTCCAGGTACTGTGACTGTTACTATATTGGCGCCATTTTTGGCTCTGATACTGTCTCCGGCACTGTCTGTAGACTTCACTTCTCCTACTACGACTTCAGCACTGGGTGCCGCTTCGGCACAGTGCAAGCCTTTGATGCCTATCTCTGCAATGACTACTGAATCTCCTGTATTGGCTCTGAGTGCCCCTTCAGCACCAAGCTCAGCACCAAGCTCTTTTACAGTTCAGACAAGAATGGATTTGACCTCCACTGCTTCCTGTCTCCAAACTTGAGACATCGGTGCCAGTAGATTTCACACCATGGACCCAGTACTCTCTGTCCATAGACCCTTTTCTATACCAAGTGTGTAGCCCATTTCTAGATCAGCCTGACTCTCTATTGGGAGTATCCACTAGATCCATCAGGAGCCTTTCGGAACTTGATGTAGTGCGTCTTTCAGATCAGCTATTGGCATCCAGGGGGATACCCATGCCTTCCAGAACCCATCCTCCTACAGGACTTGAGTTGACTTCTCCATAGACTCCATCCTACTCTCCTACTTTGACCATTCTGGTTCCAAAGCCTCCTGCTCCAACATCCTTTTCGGAACCCCCCCCCACCATCTCAGTGCTGGTAGTGGACCTCACTGTGGCTCCGGGACCATCCCTTTGGTTCTTGATTCCTCCTGAACCTGTCCTTCCTCAACCTCGTGATTTGGCTGCAGGCTCTTCGGTTTGGGGCATGGTTCCGAGTGTTTCTTCGGTTCCATCCTCAGTGCTGGGACCTTTGTCTGCACCGATCCTGCTTGAGACTCCATCCTCGGGAGTGGGTTCGGCAGAGCGGGGTGTGACCCCGGTTCCGAGGTTGTCCTTCTCGGTTCCAGGCTCCCATCCCTCTTCGGGCGGACCTGCTTTCCGTGTGATGGAGAGGGCGCTTGCTTCTGGAAGCATTCCGTCAACTTTGGAACCCCAGATTTCTCCCCCTGAGCTACAGCTGCCACAGGCCACCTCCCCAGCACTCCGGGCATGGAAGCCACAGGAACCCCCCCTGTACAGGGTACCCACTCTTCCAAGTCCTCCTCAGCAGCCCCACTGAGGACCCCTCACAGAAGAGATTGTGCAAGAGGAAGCACGTAGACTCCCCTGAGGAGTCTTTAACAGAGGACATGGATTTTGATGACAGTGAAGGGTCCCCACTGTCACTCCCTGATGATGTCTCCTTCGGAGACATCCTTGAAATTCTGAAACAGAGGGGTGATTGCAAGCCCGCTAATCCTTCTTCTTAGGAGTCTGTGTTCCTGCAGGCTTTCCCTGCCCGGCCATCTACCTTTTGGGTGACCCTGCCTGCAGATGAGCTGGTACAGCTCATGGTGCAGAGTGCCTGAAAGAACCCTGATTCTGTTGAGGTGATCCGTCAGAGACCTGACAAATAATTTCTCCACCCAAGAAACATCCACATTGTTCCAGAGGTTTACCAGTCGATGCTTTGGTGGTGGCGGCGGCGGCCACAATAAAGGATCTAGCTGAAGAGAGTCCTACTGTCCACCGACCCAGCAGAGAGTCCCGGGCCGTGGACAGATTGGGGAAGTGAGTCTTTGCATCAGTGACCTTTGCCATTCAGTCCCTGAACTACTTGGCACATTTTACAAGGCTCCAAAGAGACTTGATATCCGAACTCTCTGGAACACTTACAGGACAGATATCTGATGAGGTAAGGGACAAAGTTGCCTCGCAGCTCGCAACCCTGGAATCATCTCCAACTCATCCATGATGTTACTTTCACATGCAACCGAAGGGGCAGCTAGAGCTGCAGGTTCAGTCATAGTTATGAGATGTCATGCCTGGATGCACATTTGTGACCTCGTGGATTCCTTCAAGTCTTCCTTTCTGAATGCTCCCATCAAAGCATCTTCCCTGTTTGGTTCCAAGGCGAAGGATACTCTGGCCAGGTGTGAGTAGGATGGTAAGACCTTGTCTGCCGTAGGTCTACGTTTTTCCAATCCTCAACATTCTTTCTCCAGGAAACAGTGGAGTGGGAAGATGTGGCACAAAAAAATCTCAAGGCCCTTTCTGTGCCACACGTGGTGATACCCCCAGGGGCAGAGGGGATAACAATTCTGGAAGACGCCCTTATCGAAGCAGAGGGGGGCCTTGTATTCAGGGCCCCAGAGACTCCTCCTCTGGACAGCCTTACCAGTGCTCCTGAAGAGCGGCCCAATTGCTTTCCTCTGGAAACCATCGGGGGTCATTTCTCTCTGCACCAAGCTGCTTGGCACTCTATTACCACTGATCGTTGGGTGCAGAATATCATTACCAGAGGTTACACCATTCCCCTTATTACTTATCGAAAACTTCCAACAAAACTCTCCGACGTTTCACCTAGTCAGAGGGAAGAAGCAGCTTCAGAAATAAAAAAGTTGTATCAAAAAAGAGTCATCCAACTAGTCCCACCAGACCAATGTGGATCCAGATATTACTCAGGATTCTTTTTGGTGCCAAAAAAGACAGGGGACTGGTGACTCGTTCTGGATCTCAGCAGTTTAAACAAGTCTGTTGCCCAAACCAAATTCTGGATGGTCATGGTTCAGTCCATTCTTCCTTTTCTAAGGGAGGGCGATTGGATGTGCTCGATAGATCTCCGTGATGCGTATTACCACATCAAAATGGACAAATGCTCCAGGGGTCTACGTCACTTTCGGCTAGGAGCCAATCATTACCAGTTTGTGCCCTGCCATTCAGTCTCTCTACAGCCCCCAGATTGTTCACAAAGTGCATGGCAGTGGTTACAGCTCACTTGAGATTGCAAGGATTCTGGGTGTTCCCAGCTCACAGACTTCATAGATTGAGGCTTCAGCTCTGAGTGATACTCTGTCAAAACAAAGTCTCAGCGAGAGAGGTTCTTCATGTCCTAGGATCAGTGGCAGTTTCCATTCCAATAGTGCCTCTTGCGAAACTGCACATGCAAATTCTGCAGTGGCTTCTTCTTTCTCCGTGGTTCCTGATCCAACACTCTCAGTTTTCTGACTCAGATAACCAACTCTTGCAAGCAGGACCTTCTTTGGTAGATGAGGCCAGACACAGAACTTTGGAGCTGCCCATTCCAATCCCCCTCAGCCCAAGGCCATTATGACCATGGATGCTTCCCTGATAGGGAGGGGGGGCCATTTCCAGGGAAAGATAGTCCAAGGTGCATGGTACACGTTGAAGGCCAACCTGCATATCAATGTTCTAGAACTGAGAGCGGTGCTGTTATCACTGCAAGCATTCCAACTGGTTTTTCCTTTTGGAACAATTACATTTCAGTCAGACAATATGTCAGTAGTCTAGTATACCAGCAAGCAAGGAGGAACCAAGTCCTACCCCCTGTGTCGAGAGGCCATGAGACTCTGGCAGTGGGCGATATCTTCCAACTGCTTTCTGATAGATACGCATATCCTGGGGAGCTCCAGCGTGATTGCAGACAAGTTGAGCAGATGTATTCTCTTGCCCCATGAGTAGTCTCTCAACCCCGAAGTAGCAACAAAAACTTTCAACTGTTGGGGCCAGCCTTGCTGCGACCTCTTCACCTCCCCATCAAACAACAAATGCAGCAGCTATTTTGCCCTATTCCCCCCCAAAGGGGGAGACCCTGAGGGATGCTCTGATTCACGATTGGCCCATGGAGCTCTTTTATGCCTATCCCCCATTCCTGTGATTCCACCATTCATAAAGAAAGCTACTCAGTTTAAATGCAAAGTGATCCTCATAGCCACCTTTTGGCCTTGACAAGTTTGTACCTTATATCCATACCTGCCTCAGTCATATATCTGTTTAGTTGTCCTTATACATACTGTTATGAGGCACTGCTACTCTTCTTCAACTCCACCTACTGTATGTCTTCTTCTTGAGTTGGTGGAGCCCTGAGTAATTCCATGAACTCTTTTTCTGTCTCTCTTCAACTTCCTGATCTTAAGCCTAGTCTCTATTAACCTTAGAGGCTTTTCTGAACACTACTTGCAGTTGATAGTGGCAGCCAATGATTTATGCTGTAGACCAAATGTTTCAGTGGAGATGACTTTGCAATCACTGATTCCACCCCAGTGCCATTTCCTTACTAGGACGGAGTTTGCATGATTTACTTGTTTGGCACACTTGTATGTGATATTGTGAACGTCTCTCTCTTGCTGAACCATATATTGGTCACTATCAAGCCATTTGCCAGACAGAAGTCTAGAATGGCCTCTCCTTCTTTATTCCTGTTATGCCACCCATGATGACCCAGGCAGTTCACATATCCTGTTATGTCTGTCCCGATATGTGTATTCAGGTCACCCATCATCAACACCAGTTTTATGCTGTCCTGCTTTATCCAGTAAGACCTGCTGTCTTTTTTTACTATTACAACCCTGCTGTGGGGCATAAGCTGAGATTATGAATAGTGCCCTATCCTTACACTGGAATCTGACTGACGTGAGTCTGTCACTAATTCTGATGACATCCCTCACTGTCTTTTGAAGCCTTTTCTGCACCACAATTCTCACATCATTTTTAGTCGGTCCCCCTCCTAAGCAGTAGACTCTGTATCCCAAGACAATTGGCTTTGCTGCAGTGCCCTTCTGTCTTGTCTCCTGGATACATAGGATAGCTACTCTCCTTCTTACCATTGTGTTATCCACTTCCTAGTTACATCCTGTCAGTAAACCTGCAATGTGTGTAGCAATTATTAGTTCATGTTCGGCAGGTTGACTGGTTTTACATCCAACTTTCGCTCAACAGAGCTATCCTAGGTAGCCCAAGCTGGCAGTTGGACACCAGCCTTTCAGTAGCTTAGTGACCCAGGGATGCTGGGCTTTAAGGTGGACACACATTGGCACATACACCTCTCCCAGAATTAATATAGATTTCTGGCATAGGTCAGAGTAGGCCAGGTCCACAACCCACTTATCACCGGCAAATACTTGGGTCTATAACATTTTTTCGAATTGCTATTCAGCGAATAGCAATTCATTGAATTTCTATTTAGCGAACAGCATTTCAGCGGACAACAAAATCTTTAGTAGGGTAAGGAAGCACTTGGCCAACACCACAACTTTGCCCTTTTCCCCACCATAATGCAATCTCAGAGTTGGTATATATATATATATATATATATATATATATATATATATATATATATATATATATATAGTTAGAAGCCTTGGCGAGTTCAAGATAGGTTGTGTGAACCATCTTACCCTCGTCTACGACTTTGGTGACTGTCTCAAAGAAGTCGATCAGGTTCAGAAGGCATGATCTGTCTTTCACAAACCCGAACTGGGTGGGGTCCAGAGTTTGGAGGTTACCAATGTCTTTGTTTATGAGTTCCATGATGATACATTCCATGGCCTTGCAGAACAGGCTCGTCATGCTAATAGGGTGATAGTTCCCAGGATCAGTGCTGGCTCCCCCTTTGTGGAGTGGGATAACTGTTGCTGTGCGCCATTCAGTGGGCACAAAGCCTGACGTGAGACTATGATTGAACATGGTGCTTAGGTGGGGAGCCAGTTTGTTCTGAAGTTCATGTAAAACGCAGCCTGGGATGTTGTCCCATCCCATGGATGCTGTGTTTTTGGTTTTAGAGAGTGCAGCTTTTACCTGCATAGATGTGATTACAGGGACTCTGCATTCTTCCAGTATAGCTATGGGCCCTTTAGGGGGTGAGAGGGGGGTAAAGTTAGCACTGAACCTATCTGCCAGGATGTTGGCAATATTAGTTGGTTCTGTAATTTTCGTGCCGTTGTGCTGTAACTCAGACCAGATCTGGGTGTTGCCATTGAGATTCTTGACATAACTATAGAATGCTTTGTGGTTGCCCTTAGAATCGGTGGTGATTTTGTTTTCATAGCTAGCTTTGGTGGATCTTATAAGGGATCTCAGCTTCTTACTGAGGCTGACCAGGGAGCTCCTCCACTCATGGGATTTTACTCTCTTTTGCAACAGTTTCTTCTTTCTGTTGTAGAGTTTTTTTATGGCAGAGGACCACCAGATTGGCTTCCTTATTTTTGGAGGATAGCATCTTGGTTCTGTTTGGGATAGCATGATCCATGCACTCATGTAAGTGCTTATAGAGTGCATTTGTGTAGGATTCAGCAGTCGTAACTGTATTGTTCATCTGCATGGGTATCATGAAGTTCGCCACTTCTGTCTTAAGAAGCATGAAGTTGGCTTTGGAGAAATTTTTTACCGTGTTTTTTTTTAATGGTGGGTGGGGACGAGATGCAGATATCTAGGGTGATTAGCTTATGGTCGGATCTGACTAATGAGGAGTTGACTTCAGGTGTGGAACACCGGTCACTCATCTTGGTAATGACTAGGAAATTGTTGCCCCTGGTGGGGGCGTGGATAAGTTGATCCAGGGCATTGGAATTTATGAATTACAGAAAGCGTTGAGTGAAGGAGTTGGTACATGAGTAGTTATCCCAGTTAATGGTGGGGTAGTTGAAATCACCCATAATTAGGGTGTTTAGTTGAACCCTAATATTTTCCAGTATATCAAGAAAAGAGGAGTGGGAATCCTGGGGTATGGTGGAGGATCTGTAGCAAGCTACAGTTTGGATTGCAGTTTTTCCCAGAGTTAGTTACACCTGAATAACCTTGGATGCATTATGCTGCGCAACTATCCTGGAGGTGTGGATATCCTTAATGAATATGGGTACACCTCCACTTTGGTGTTCTGGTCCAGGTTAGATGGCCAAAAAGTGTGGTATGAGTTCTAACCTGGTAATGCAGGGGTGCTCTCTAGAGCCTTGAACCAGGTCTCAGTCACTGCACAGATATCGATGTTCTCCATTTTAAGGAGTGCCTTGAGTGAGTGCATTTTGAGATTTAGACTTTTAGCATTGAGTAGCATTACCCTCAGTTTTTGCTTGCCTGTTCCTGTTATGGTGGTGAATTTGTCATTTGAACCTTGCCTAAAAAAGGCAGTATAGGGGCACCAAGACCCTTGGCCAGTATCCGGAATCCCAGGGGCGACAGGTGTAGGCCATCTCTGGCAAAGCATAATGGTCTGTTGACCATGTTGTCCCAGGCAGACAGATACTGAATCCCCTTAGAATGACACCAGAAGCTTAGCCAACTGTTGAAGTCAATCATTTTGTCCTTGTATTGAGGTATCATTCTGGGCGATGGCAGGATGCTACTCAGGGCTAGGGTCATACATGCCTGGGCTACAAGATCGGAGAGCTCTTCCAGGTCTCTTTTTCGTGTAGTCCAGGGAGGTACGTCTCAGGTCATTCACACCAACATGGACAATGACCGAGTCGTATTTGTTGTGGAGTGACCTGAGTGAGTGAGATATGTGGCGGATCCTGGCACTTGACAGGCAGCTGACAGCAACATTCTCCTTGTTTAGCCTGGTGAGTGGGACATCAGTGTGCCTGACTATAGAGTCACCTATGACTAGTGTGTCGGGTACATTGTTTTGCCTTATGGGCTGTGGTTTATTGGCACACTGAGTCTGTGGGCTATGTGTCATTTGGTTTGTGTTGGGGGGGTGGAGGTTGCTTGTGTTTCTGCTTTGGATGTCTCTGTTGCTTGAGCAGATTATTATTTGACACCACCCCCCATTCTGGAATTATAGCTAAACTCACTAAACTAGGTATAAATCCCTATGTCACAAGATGGGTTGCCAAATGGCTCACTGACAGAACCCACACTGTAAAAGTTGCAGACTCTAAATCTGACTTCAAACCAGTGACAAGTGGAGTACCACGGGTTCAGTCCTGGGACCTTTCCTGTTTGGTATCAACTTCTCTGAATTACAGGCTAACACAGAAGGCCTCTGGCTAATGATGTTCACAGATAACTGCAAACTAGGAGCCATAGTCGAGTCCCCAAATGATGTGGACATCCTACAGAAGGGCCTCACTAAGACAGATGCCTGGTGTCAGAAGCATGGCCTCAAGCTCAGTGCCAAAAAGTGCATTGTAATCTCATTTGGTAAAAACTCTGTACCCATGAACTACCACATAAAAGGCAGTCTACTTAACGCCAAATGTGTGATGAGACCTTGGGACCCAGATGGACAGTAGTCTCCCCTTTGATAATCACATTGCCACAGTAGTCAGGAAATCCTTCTGTGTGGCACACCTTATCACAAAAGGGTTCTCATCCAGGAAAAAAGAGGTCATTGTTCCCCTCTACTCGGCACTCATTACACCCATTGTAGAGTACAATGCCCCTTTTGGAATGTGCCTCACAAGACATCTGCAGCAGCTGGAAAGGCTACAGAAGTACCTCACAAAGAGGATTACTGGTCTCAAACAGATGACCTACACTGACCATCTCAAAAAACTCCAGCTTTTCTCTGTAGCATATCACCTACTCCAAGAAGATCTCTGCCTAATATATAAAGCTATGTTAAAGCCAGAGCTGTTGGACATGCTACACCTAAGGAAATCCCAATCCCTCCGAGCTACACGCTGCAGGGACCTAAACCTTGTCACCACAATAAACTGGACATGCTAGAGGGATTGATTCCTGTCCCAGAGACTTCTATACTCTGGAACAAGCTACCCATCTATGTCAAACAAAGTTCCTCGCTAGTACTCTTCAAGAAAAATCTTGATGAGTGGATGGGAAATAGGAAATACATCCTGGGGATCACTTCTGTGGCTCTGCTCGACAGTGGCACAGGAAATTAACTTTCTTGGGTGGCATAAGCCAGGGAACCTTGTTAACTAGGCTTACTTGGGCCGATAGCCTAGTACCTACCTATGAACCTAGGAGTGTGGGGGGGGGGCGAAGCTAAGCCCCCCACTTGGGTGAGTTTGAGTTTGATTTTGTGCAGTTTCTATTCTGATGTTCCTTTGGTGAAGTGCTTCCTTACCCTAGGAAAGATTTTGTCATTCACTGAAATGCCGTTTGCTAAATAGGGGTTCGATGAACCCCAAATACTCATTCCCTTTTGGTGACATTAGTCAACACAACCAAATCAACTAATGCCAGTGTCTACACTGTTGAGTGTCTAACCCTGACAAGGTGTTCAGTCTGTAATCCGTGTTCTCCTGTCTTGAGATACTGAGCACCACAGGTGATGTCCAAAGCAGTTAGTCTATACAACTCTTCCCCATTTCTTTGAATGCCTAAGCAATAATCATAAGATCTGTTATCCATTAACAAACCTACTAATTAACCTCTTTAAATGCTTAATGTTTAGTATCTGCTAACTGCATCAGAAATTTTTATACTGTAATAGCTGCCTTTATTTCATATGAATGCAATCTGAATATCAAATGGATGTGTAATTGTTAATGTATGTTACTTAATTCCCATTCATGCAATTGCTGAACATCTTTTTAAAAATACTTGTAATACATTTGAGCTTTTCTCACCAGCCTCCTATTGAAAAGGGGTTTTGACTAAACCCAATTAGACAAATCTGGTAAACAAAATCAAAATAAAAAGAAATAAAAAAAAATATTCCCACTGCAATTTTGTCACACTTTCTTCTTTATTGTACAGCTTTCGCAGATAAGTATTTACACAATCCTTACTTTCAGGTTTTGTGTTTATTTTAGTTCACCTTTTATTGTTATCCACTGCTATCATAAAATTTCATGTGCGTCATATTTTCTTAACAGTAGATTAACTCCTCCTTTCTTCTGCCTAAACGTCTGCCTTTCAACATATCACTTATCTTCACATTAGCATAATCATCTGGGTCTTCCAAACCTTTCTTTCTCTTTATATATTATCTCTGACAGTTCCTTATATTCCTCCTCATAAATGTCATTCCTGCTATCATGCTAACACTTTTCAATGTGCATATACAAACTGTTATATTTATTTTGATAAGCAGCCAACCATTATTCCCAGTCTTCATAAAATTCTGTCAGTCTGCCTTTGTTCTCTATAAAACTTCTGCTTTCATCTTTCAACATTTTAATGATTCACACACCCCTGTTAATCTTTTCATTCCTTTTCATTTTTAAAAGCGTTGTCATTCTCCCCAGATTCTGCCCAAGTAACAAGAAGGTGTGAAAAGCCTACAACTCTGCTTTCATTCTTTTCCTCATTTAGAGTACTAGAAAACATCATACCTACTTTTGTCCTTAGATTATTGTAAATTCCCATTATTTACTATTAATTGATATATCCTGCATATATCCATAAATAACTTTTTTAAAGAGCAGCATTTTATTATGAACAGCATTTTCATTTTTACATACTCTGCAATCTCTGTGCATAATGCACTTGTAATGTATGGAGCATGGTGATTACACTCTGATATTCAGAAAAAGTCAGTTCAGGAAAGTGCTAGTATAGTGTAAGACCTGATCTTAACCAATATTAAACAACCCCTGCTTATCTTAAGGTTGGGTCTCATGCTAGGCAGTCATATCTGCCAGTACTGACCAGAAAACAGCAGCAAAAAAAAAAAACAGATTTGTTTCTTACTGCTCTCCATACCCATAACACGTCCTTGGCTTTCCTGTCAGATTAGAAAGAACAACAGGATGTGTGTTTGCCTACATTTTCTAAAGGATAAGAAGTTTGAAACTCAAATGGATGTTATTATTAAGGGATCTCAGTATCAGAAAAACACAAATGTTATGGGGAACAGATCAAAATATGAGACAAAAAATCTGGACAGTTGAAAAACATGGATGGTGAGTGTAAACTTAAGAGATATTTTTTAAAACTGTCTTTCTGACAGCACTCTCTAAGTGCTTTATGGCTTTGAAAGGAGGCTAAACACTTAGTACTTTTTTCTGTAACTAGCAGTACATAGGTTCATAGGTATGTACTAGGCTAATGGACCTGGAGCCTTTACAAGCCTAGCCCATAGGATTACCCTGGCATTGTCCCACCCGACCTTACCCTTGCCCTTACCCGACACCTGTGACTCGACTCGACATGGAGAAGATAAACCTTCATGTATTACAGCGAATTATGATAGGATCCCTGATTATAACCCTTTATTATGTGCTGTCAGTATGGATGCCAAAATTCACATATATGGAATGGATAATACACAGGTTATGATTGGTGACCCACTCATAATCCTCTATGTTGTTTTAGCACCAAGTGCTAATACAATTATTTTAAAATCAATTTTTATATAACACTAATAGACTAAATTAATGCCACACAATCAACCTTGATCTCTAGATTGATTTACCATTACTCCTTAAACAAAAACATTTAAACACACAACATTACTCCTTAAACAAAAACATTTAAACACACAACTAGTGGCATTTTGCTTTATTATCACTATGTTAGAAATCTTAACAATTGGACCAGTAGCTTTATAACTTGCATTGCAGTCAGTTTATTAAACAAATATACTTTGGTGGTGGTTTGTTCTGTGACAATCCCCTGTTTGAGCTCAACTTCCAGTATAGAAATCTATGCAGCCCATTTTTTTTTTGCAAGGAAGTTCCATTTACGATCTCTAATAGTTCCCAGTTTTGTCCATTTAATCTCTGTAATCATCTTTTTAACCTCTTTTATTGACAGTTTGTATTTGGTTTTCTACTTTTTAGTACTTTGTAGTATCTTTGTATTGAGGTTAAATTTAATCCAAGAATAAAACTTAGAATATTGATAAATTTATTTTTGTACCAAAGGAATGCCATACATTTCCAAAATATATTCTCCCAAGAATTTCTTTTTTGTCTATCTTATCTCCAACATGTGCCTCTCATCCATTGGAACATTTTTGTCAAGCCTTGAAGAGGTATACAGATATCTGTGCAAACATTTTCATGTAAACATTCTAAGTGTTCTAAATTTGGTTGCATCTCCAGGGATAAAACATATTTCCTTCCATTGATCCTCTGTAATATCTCAATTCCACAGGAAACAAACTTGTGAAAAACAAAAAGACGCCAACCCCAATCCAATGTCAGCTAGGCTTAATTGCAAATCCTGCAACTGTTTTGTTAGTAAGTCCAAGTAACGTACAAGCGTAAAGATAAAAAAATAACGCTTTTATTTATTCAAAAAAGAAGAGCGTTTTCGCCGTGGTGTTACCACAGCTTCTTCAGCATAAAAAACACCATTTTAAAAAGACCGCCAGTTAAATACATGAATGGTGCATGACGTGGTGAAGCGAAGTAAAAACATTTAAAGAGACACCTTACAAAACCACGTACTATGCACTCACAAATTACTACCATTATAAAATTGTGTTAAAATCATTTTAATCATGTCTTCCTTTAGGAATTATTTAAATAACAGCTACTCTTGTTCAAAAGTGTCATGTGTATGTCCCCATTTTCTTTAGAAGGTACATTGTAAACAGATCTTAATAATACCTACTAGGACTACATTGCAAAACAGGCAATTGTTAATTTTCAACCCTAAACACATTTAACATATCCTAATATGTGTAATGCTTCCTAACTTTAATAAACTATTTATTATATAGTTACCAATAACTCCAATAAACCAATAATCTCCGAACTTTTGAGTGAGGTGGACAAGCAGCATTTGAACGGTTTCTATGTCCCTCTTCTTAAAAAGAGAACTATAGAAATTGATGTCACCTCAACTTCTATTGAATTAGGAGAGGTGGTTACTACATTAGAGAATATTAATAATAATAATGATTATAAGAGAGCCACATCTTCTAAAATTAGCTTTATTTCTACATTTAATAGTAACTCTTTTGAAATTCTATCAATTCTTTTAAAAAATTGGTATTTTATTCTTAATAATGAAGAATTACTTGAAAAATTAGGAGATAGACCTAATTTTGTATATAAAAGAGGAGATAATTTAAAATCTATTCTTGAAAGTAATAATAAGTCTAACAACAACACTAAGTTTAGAGGTTGTAGGCAGTGTGGTCTTTGTAAATATTGTCAATATGTTAAAAATAGCAGTACTTTTCAAATAGGTGGCAATAGGTATCACATTAATTGTAAGCTGAATTGTATATCTAAATCTATAGTTTACCTCGCGTTATGCAATTGTTGTGAAGCACACTACGTAGGAAAAACTGATCATAGATTACGCGACAGGATATATGAGCATTTGTACGCAATAAGAACGGGAAAATGCCCTGGCAAAGCATTGTGAAAAACATGAGGGTCATAGTTTTAGTTTTTTAGCTATTGATTCGGTACCGCAAACTTTGAGGGGAGGACCTACGAACATACAGTTAGAGGTCCGTGAATTAGAATGGCAGCTTCGCTTAAACTCATTTTGTTTTCCAGGACTAAATGAGAGTTGTAATATCTCATGTATCCTAAAAATGAGGAATTATTTGAGACATAAATGGAAATAGTGTTTATTATTCAACATTTTAAGTATTAATTTTGGTTTTTTATCCATTTTAAATTTAGTTTATGATTTTTTGTATATAATCATTTTAATACAAAACCATAAATAATAAAATAGGTAGCGAATGTTATTTTATTTTATTTTAATTTAAGATATAATTCCCATACATATTTTCAAAATTATTGGTAACTATATAATAAATAGTTTATTAAAGTTAGGAAGCATTACACATATTAGGATATGTTAAATGTGTTTAGGGTTGAAAATTAACAATTGCCTGTTTTGCAATGTAGTCCTAGTAGGTATTATTAAGATCTGTTTACAATGTACCTTCTAAAGAAAATGGGGACATACTCATGACACTTTTGAACAAGAGTAGCTGTTATTTAAATAATTCCTAAAGGAAGACATGATTAAAATGATTTTAACACAATTTTATAATGGTAGTAATTTGTGAGTGCATAGTACGTGGTTTTGTAAGGTGTCTCTTTAAATGTTTTTACTTCGCTTCACCACGTCATGCACCGTTCATGTATTTAACTGGCGATCTTTTTAAAATGGTGTTTTTTATGCTGAAGAATCTGTGGTAACACCACGGCGAAAACGCTCTTCTTTTTTGAATAAATAAAAGCGTTATTTTTTATCTTTACGCTTGTACGTTACTTGGACTTACTAACAAAACAGTTGCAGGATTTGCAATTAAGCCTAGCTGACATTGGATTGGGGTTGGCGTCTTTTTGTTTCTCTGTAATATCTCAGCCATCTGTATATGGCTTTCCAACCTTGTTCCCCATCCCACCTCTATACTTCTAATATTCACCTTATGATAGCTGTATATAATTGTCTATGAACCTACTTAATACCAACCTGTTAATTATAATAATAACATTTTCTGCTCTGTCAAGTTCCATTAATTCCATTTCTTTGAATTTCAAATCATAAGATCTATTAGCCATTTAAGAAGCCCACTAACACACCTCCTCAAATGCTCACTGTTCAAGATCTACTAAATGCATAAATATCTTATATACTGTAATATTTTCCGTTATTTCATATAAATGTAATCTAATTGACAAATATATGTGTAATTGTTAGTGTGTATTCCGTAATGTCTGTTCATGTATATGACTAAATGTCTGTTTATAAATGTTTGTAAGATGTTGGAGCTTTTCTGCCAAGGCCTCCACTCATTAGGAGTTTTTCACTTAACTGGGTGCTAGATGAGTCAGCTACAGCTTTGGCCTTTTGAAATCCTAAATCTGCTGCATAGAACAGCAGTATGATTTAATAGTGGCTTGCAGGATGTTTGTGGCATGTTTCATGGTACCTAATATGATTACAGAGAGAGACAGACAATGGTTCCAAAGGGACCACAGTCACTTGCAGTCCCATGGGTGCTGCAGTGACAGCGTCATTGACGAAAAGTACAGAGAAGGCACACTAGAAGCACAACACCTATCCCCCACTAATATCAGGCACAGTACATAGTAAGGTAGGTGAAGTGGTGGCACTGGTCCAGAACTAGAGTTCCTGATGAGCACACAAACACATTGTATTATCACAAAGAACAAACATAATTCAGGCAGTGTGAATAGCAGGTTTTGCTGGAAAAAGTTGATCTATTACTAGCCTCACTTCTTCCCAAACTACTGGTCCTCACCACACACACACACACACACACACACACACACACACACACAGCTCTCGCTACATTGCTGGTCACAAGCATGCCTACCTACAATCTCAGATCCCACTTTCATTCTGGCCCTATACTTCAAACTCCTAAAGCAGTGCTGTACTGTATATAAACACAGCTTCCCTCGCTCAGCTCCCAAAGTTTGGCAGCCTCTACCTAACTGCTTTCAAAGATCTCACTAAATGCTCCAACTTGAGAGCTCAAATGAAAGCTTATTTCTTCAAACAAAATAAGTGTAAATGCTTAATTTTGGCCATGTAGTCTAACTTTGTCACACCTAGGCTGTAGTTTTAAAAAGTATGTCACCAAATGGTGAGACAGTGCTTCTCCTCTAGAGACCGTGAAGTCTAAAATATTATAATTTGTGTATGCCATGTCACATTAACATCTACTGCCATATTGTAAATATATTAAGCATTGTAATGCTGTTACACAAAGGTGATGTCTGGAAATGTATCATGGTAACTGTTTGTCTCACTAGCCTCATATGTAAAGCTGTGGAGCATATTATTTATTTATTATTTATTTTACATTTGTTGACCGGGCTAGTCTAGCTGGATACATGTCCTTTTTCAGTAGAGGCCCGGGGAGAAAAGCTCCCACATTTAACAGTAGTATCACTAAATAATTAGGTACAATAAACTACATTAATATAATAATACACGGATAAAAAACATTTTAAATGTCCAAGCTGATAGTTTGGTAGGGATTTTTTAAGATGATCAAATGATATAGATACATGTGGAGGATAGAAAAGTACTAGATAAAGCTTGAGAGGCAGAAAAGAGATTAGGTACTGATAGACCTATTGGGATTAGTCAGGGTTGGAACATGGGCATAACCATTGAGACTTAAGAAATTCTCTGAGATTAGTTTTGAATAGATTGAGTGAGGTCATGAGCCTAAGGTTGTTGGGAAGGGAATTCCATAGCTTTCCAATGGAGTTAGCATAAAGAGCATCGCCGCCCTTGTTATTAGATTTGATGGTTAGTATCAGAATACTGTTTGAGGATCTAAGGCTACTTAAGTTGGTATAGGGGGTCAGGATTTTGCTCAGCGAGGGGGTTTTCTCTGGTTGGTTGATCATTTTGAATGCTTCGGTGAGTTGGTTTAGTTTAAGAAGATTGGGCAGTTCCAGCCAGCCTAGTTTCTTGAGGTTGTGGCAGTGGTGGGTACGATAGGGTGTGCCTGTTACAAATCTGGCAATATGATGGTAGGTGGTAGAGAGGTTATTAAGCTCACGTTTGTTGAGGAATGATAGTATCGGTGAGGCATATAGTAAGGTGGAAAGGAGATGGGTTCGAGCAATAGTTAATTTGGCATGAGGAGTGAGAAAGTTCTTTATTCTGTACATGGAGCCAAGTTTCTTGTTAACTGACTTTATGGTTTGGGCAATGTGCATGTCGAATTTAAGCTTGTGGTCAATAGTAACACCTAATAGTTTGGTACAGGGGACGGGCTCAATGATGGTGCCATTAAATGATTCCACAAAGAAGGTCCTTGGGTTATCAGGGGGGAGTTCTTGGGTCAGTGGATTGGTGGATGTGGGGGAAAATAGAAGTAACTTGATTTTTGTCGGGTTGAGTATGAGTTTCCGCTCGGAGAACCATTTTTCAACTTTAGCGAAACATTGTTGGGTGGCTGCTTGGAGATTCTGAAGAGACCGATCAGAACAGATCAGGGTTGAGTCATCTGCATATTGAATGCAGGTGGCTCTGGGGATGACTGTGTGGAGATCATTTATAAAAACAGAGAAAAGAAGGGGACCAAGTATGGAGCCCTGTGGAACACCAATGTTGTTTGAGAGCAGGTGAGATAGACTATTTTGCCATTGGACTGCTTGCTGCCTGCCGGTGAGGTAATCCTTAAACCAGCATAGGGCTAATTTGTCAAGATGGAGGGTTTGTAGGGTGTGTAGTAATAGCTGGTGATTAACCATATCGAAAGCTTTTGATAGGTCGAGAAAGAGAGCAGAAGATGTTAGTTTTTTGTTACGGTTACTATTGACTGAGTCGACAAAGGAGAGGAGGGCAGTGGTTGTACTGTGGTGGGGGCGGAAGCCATGCTGGGTTGTGGACAGGAGATTATTGAGGGTGAGGTAGTGTAGGAGTTGTTTGTGAACACACCGTTCCATTATTTTAGCTATTGGAGACAATATTGCAATGGGTCTGTAGTTAGATATTTCTGTGGAGGAACCTCCCTTATGAAGTGGAATGATATATGATATTTTCCAAGTAGGGGGGATTGTAGCCTCAGTTATAGATCTATTAATCAGGATTGATATAGGATAGGCAATGACATCAGCCGATATTTGTAGGTATTCCGCTGGGAGGCGATCGGCCGCTAGGGTGGACGGCTTCAGTTTTTTTAATAGGGTACGGATATAGGAGGTAGAAACTGGTTGTAAGTTAAAGGAGAGAGGAGGTGTGTCGTCAGGAAGAGTTAAGGAGGGGGAAGAGGTAGGTAGATGATTGGCTAAGGACTGGATGGTCTCAGTAAAGAAAGTGTTAAAGGTGTTGGCTACTACCTCTGGTTCTTGACCAGTGAGATTCTCAGGGGTTGGGGTAGTTGATTTCCCAGGATGGAGGAGGTTATTAAAACCAGCCCAGAACTTTTTTGGGTTAGTCTGATATTTGTCCTGGAGGTGACAGTAATATTGTTTTTTGTCTCGCGTTATGTCCGATTTTGTTGAGTTTCGTAGTTGTTGAAATAAAATACGGTCTGGGGGGGGTTTGGTAGCTCTCCATTTGTGCCAAGCCTGGTCACGGAGTTTAATTTTTGTTTTGGTTTCTCTTCTTAACCAGGGAACTATGCGGTCTTTGGTTCTAATTTGCCGATTTGGGGCATGAGAGTGGAGAATGTTTAAGAACGTGTCATTGAAGTATGAGACGCTCTCGGCTAGGGGTAGAGTATTTAGGATTGACCAATTGCAGGCTTTTAGTTCCGCAAGGAATAGTTCTGGGTTAAACATTTTTCTATTTCTAACAAGTTTGTAAAAGGGCGGATTGGTACAAGAAAGTTTGTGTTTTAAAATGTAGGTGACAAGGTGGTCACTAAGGTCATTAGGGAGGGTACCAGTGGTATAGTTGTTCGGATCTTTATTGGTGAGAATCCAGTCAATCGTGCTCTCTTTTTGCTGAATATTACCAATTCTAGTTGGAGATGTAATATTTTGGGAGAAGCCATATAGATTGATTAGGTGGGGATTTGGGTTGGTGGAGCAGTGGGACCAGTCAATATTGAAATCCCCCAGTACTATAGTTTCTTGAGGGTAGTTGGTGGCTAACCAACTTAGAGTTTGCTCTAGGTTTTCAAGGTTCTTCCCTGGTGGAATATAGATTACAACAAGATTGATGCATTTTTGGGTGTTAATGCAAATCTTTAGTGCAATAAGTTCTATGTTAGAGACCTGGGGAGGATGCAGAGGGTTCCTAATGATGTTAAATCTGTTCTTAAACATTACAGCTATTCCTCCGCCCCTTTTGGTTATTCAATCCATCCTTAAGATATTATAGCCAGGTGGGAGAATTTCTTCATCCTTTGTGGCAGGTTTGAGCCATGTTTCTGATAGGCACAAGATATCTGGGGAGTGTGCGGCTATCATAGCATGTAAGCTATGTACTTTATTGTTTATGCTTCTCAGGTTAAGGTGAAAGATGAGGAGGGAGTTAGTAGGAGCTTGGGGTAATGTTGAGGTGACAGAATCATGATTGGTAGTAGGGCCTGGATTTGGGTGAATGTCACCATATTGGGTAATGCATTGTTTTAGGTGTTCTAGGAATCTATGGAGTTTGCTTAGTAATTTGAGTTGAGATTTATTTTTGGTTAAGCTAGGGTAGTGAAGGGTTAGATGAGTTTTATTGAGACCTAGAGTTTTTGCAGGGTGGAGAGAGGGTACTATTGTGTTAGGGGGAAAGTGTGCGTGTGTGGTAGTGTGAGCCTTGGGAAAGGGAATTCCTAAGAGTGTTTGGTGTTTGTATCTTGATAGGAGGTACAAGATAGGAAGAAGTAATGTTAGTGAAGAGATGAAGGAATACATAGTTTTGGCCATGATAATAAGAAGGAGGTAGCTTGTGGGATGGAGTGAAATAGGAGGGGATACTTAATTATTTTGGGAGTTGGCTAGGAGTGAGGGGGGAGGAGTTGTGAATTGGAGGACAGGTGTGATAGGGAGGAAGATAGGGTGGGATGGGCTAGATATAACTATAAATTTAGGGGAAGTGGGGGCGCGTGGGATATGGGGGCAGGGTGGGGCGCGAAGCGAGCCCGAGCAAAGCGGAGCGGGGAATACACCTGCTGGGAGTTTGCAGGGCCTTAGAGGCAGCCAGTTGTAAGTATTAAGGTCAGGTGAAGAATAGCACCTACTAGGATGCAACGACCTGTAATTTGGGAGGTACTGTTTGTTTTCCTGCCTGCAAGACGCTAACCAGGTAGGTACATTAAAAATTGGGGTAAATTCCTTTACCCTAGAGTCCTGTTATAGTAGATGGGAGGTGTAAGGTTTGTGCATTCGCACCGTCGATGCCAAGTACCTGGGAGCCTCGCGGTGTACTGTGGTGGGGGGGGGTTCCTAGAATGAGAGAACGGAGAGATACCACATTTAAATAGCACGTTGTATGCACTGGCTAGATAAAAGTAATGACAGTGAATGTAGCAGGCTATTTTATTAGGGTTAGATAGAGGTAGATAGGTAAGGGAGAGGTATAGATTTAAGTATGCAGTACCCTTCTACATGAAACTACACTTTAGGCTTGTAAAAACAGTAGTTACATAGGTAAAATGCATGTTAGCATCCTAGTCCAAGTAAAACACTGAGAGAGAACAATTACACCAGGTAACTTTGGATTAAGCAAGGAACACAAGTATCAGCAGTTACACGTGCAACCTATTGGCGTGCTTAAACTTGCGACTGCTATACATTCACTCTACACAAAAATAAACTTGTCATAAAACTAGCAATAGTCACCTATGCCACACTCAGTACTCCATACTTATATGCGACTGCTATACATACACTCTACACAAAAATAAACTTGTCATAATACTAGCAATAGTCGCCTATGCCACACTCAGTAGTCTATGCTAATATGCTAGTGGCCATTTGACTACGTTCCCATTCTACTTAGTTATGACTAATTAAGAGTGGAGTAGTCTGTCGCACAATCTGAAAATGTTAAAACTACAAGAGGAATAGATTGCAGAGTAAACACAGCTTTTTGAATGACAGTGGTAGTTTTAGACTTAAAGCACCTATAAAAACGCCAACCCTACATGAACAACACAGTGCAGAATATAACACAATATCTGGTAGTAGTAGTAATTAAAACTTATAGCGTCTGTGACAACGCCATTGCAATTAGAGCCTTGGATAGTCCGTCGCTCTTTTAGCGAGGCTGCGAGGCGACTCAAATACAAAACAGAAAAAACTGGTATTAAAAATAAGAAAAAGACAGTTCTTCAGTTATATGTACCTTTAGTAGAGGCGTCTGGGCAGCAGGACAGAACAGTACCAGCAAGTCCAGGAGTTAAGATGGCAGAGACTGGCGGGATATTTGAAAACTCCCTGACGTCAGGAAAACCTGCCGGGAGTTTGCAGGGCCTTAGAGGCAGCCAGTTGTAAGTATTAAGGTCAGGTGAAGAATAGCACCTACTAGGATGCAACGACCTGTAATTTGGGAGGTACTGTTTGTTTTCCTGCCTGCAAGACGCTAACCAGGTAGGTACATTAAAAATTGGGTTAAATTCCTTTACCCTAGAGTCCTGTTATAGTAGATGGGAGGTGTAAGGTTTGTGCATTCGCACCGTCGATGCCAAGTACCTGGGAGCCTCGCGGTGTACTGTGGTGGGGGGGGGGGTTCCCTAGAGTCCTGTTATAGTAGATGGGAGGTGTAAGGTTTGTGCATTCGCACCGTTGATGCCAAGTACCTGGGAGCCTCGCGGTGTACTGTGGTGGGGGGGGGGTTCCCTTATCTTAGACCTCATTAATCTGGACATTGAAAATCTCTTAACCTATGATCCTCATCAACTTGATATGGTCAGGGGGAGGTGCTGCCTTTTTAACCTCATTAATTTCATTGAAAAAGTAACTGAGGCGGTGAACAATGGTTATGCAGAACATGCAGCATATCTGGACTTGGCCAAGGCCTTTGATGAGATTCCCCATGTAGGTAATATTGACCGACTTGTAATTCTGAATGTAAATCCTTATGTTGTTAGCTGGATAGCTGACTGGTTGCCTGACAGAAGCCATGTGGCTAGAGGCACAGGTGCTACTTATGACAACCAAAAAAAGTTACCAGTGGTGTACCACAGGTCTTAGTGTTGAGCGCTCTTCTGCTTGTGATCTATTTCTCAGACCTTTAGCCAACACCCCTGGCCTGTGGTTATCTAAGTTTGCATTCAACTGTTAACTAGGTATTGCCGTTTGCTCTTCCCCTGTCTCACAGATACTCCAAGATAGGTTAGACCATGTTAACTCTTAGTGCAAGGACAATTGTTTCAAATTAAATGAGAAAAACGTACCATAGTTCATTTTGGTAAACAAAAACAAAAATGCACATACCATATAGATGAACTACTCCCCCAGTTAGACACTGCCACTCTTTTTGAGAATTCTTTATCAAGTTATCATTTCTCTACAGTAGTTCAGAAAGCATTTTGTAGTAGTTCAGAAAGCATTCTGTCTGGTTCCTCTCATTTGAAACTGCATCTCTACTAGATAAAAAAGTGTTAATCCTCCTTTACTCTTCTCTTATCAGGTCTCTTATTGAATATAATTCACCTCTTGGTACATATTTGTCTATATATATATATATATATCACTCAACTTGAAAGATCTCAGAGATTCATAACTAAAATGATCAATAACCTCAACAATCTTATTTATCAAGAAAGACTGGCAGCCTGTTTCTCTGTTCTCCGTTTCTTATAGACTTCTCCTTGGAGATTTGTGTCTAGCCTTTTGAAACATGAAAGAGCCAACCTTCTTTAACCTCCTGTTCTTTCACCTCTTGTTTTTCACTGAACAGATGTTACCTCAAATGCCCAAAGACATGTTAGTTTGACAGATTCATACCCCAACGTATCCCTCACCTCTGTAACAAACTTCCACTACATGTTAAGCACAGTAGCATCCTTACTATCTTTAACGTTAACCTAGGTAAGTGGTAAGCAGCCTTAAATTTTCTCCTGATCTGTCTTGGTTTGCACTCTTTGAGGCTGGAGGAAACATTTTTGTAGAAGGGTAGAGGTTTTTGCCTTAGGCTTGTAATTGTCTGCAGACTGATTACCTAGTGCTTACCTGTAAAACACTTTTGTGGATTAAATTTGAATGGTGTTCCCTGTCTTAAACCTATACATTTAATTTCTGCACATGCATGCAGGTAGATTTTTGATGCTTAAAATGCAGATGGTGAATACTTACAGATATATACAAAACTCTCGCTTTCTAACATGTTTTTTTTTTCTGTAGACAACTTCATCTCTGGCAGAGTTGCAGCTTCACAGTCCTTACAGCATGGATATGTCATGAAAGTCTTACAAAATGCACATGTAGGAAAAGTGTTCCAAAGTGCTTCATGCAAATACACATTAGTCCAGGAAACCAGAGTCCTCAGCCCATTTTCTCTGGCTGCCTGCAACAATTGTAAGCATCATGAATGAGCTACACCATGACCACAGCATTACCTCTGTGCCTGTCTTGATGCCACTGAGTACAGACATTCAGTGACTTTACTATGCCCATGGCACCTTCTTCCTTACATTTTGTGGTATTCTGCTTCCTGTTATTCCACCTCCTGCCATCCAACTCATAAACTCTTAGCAGGTTGTCTAGAGCATGGAGAGACTGAGCAGAAAGCCATCATGGACAGGACACCATAGCCATGGTTGTTGTGAACAGGGGCACTGCATCAATGGCAGCAGTTTTTTGTTCCTTTCCTTACAATGCATTAAAATTGGAGAAGATGTCCCTAGCCTGAAGGTTGACTTAGGCAGAGCCTATTCATCAGGCCATTCATGCATGTTACCTGTTTATCTTGCCATGAGTCCACTGGATGCACATAAAACACACTAAATGGAACAATGATTTTTTTTGCATAGGTGTTTGGTTAAACTCACAAAGTTTAAAGAAAGAGTAGTTTTTGCTGTTTGATTTGTAGAGCTTATGATATTTACTTTTTTAGCTGCCTCATTTATGATGTTTTTTATCTCACCTCACCCGGAATAGATATAGACTCCATGAAAACAAAAAGCAGCATGTGGATATTTTTTTATGTAGCCCTTGTTTTATCATATGTATCATTGCTTTTTTCCTGAATGTTTTATAGTGCTGTGTTTGTGGACTGACATGCTTTACTACTAATACTTCAGTCCAGGGGTAGGAGTCAGAGAGAATTCTCTTTTATTTAGTGCTGGGCTGCATTATGTCATACAGCTGTGATATTTTCTAGTCAGTGTTTTACACATTACCTTATTACTGATGTATCCACTCCATGAGTATAGTGGCACAGAGGTGCAACCAGTACCCCACAATTATTATATTGAATCTCAGCACCAGACAGGTAATGTCAAATGTGATTAATAAATATAATTTTGCAACAAATGAGAATAAAGCTTGTTCATCATGTTCCAGAAGGTGATACAAGACGGGCACTTCTATGCATGTAGAAGACCACTAGCAAGGTACCAATCAAACACGAAGGAAGCCCAAGTACAAAAAAGATACCATTAGAAGACATAATCCATCTCTTATACCGAACAACACTCAGTACATTGTTTGATTACAGATATGCATGTTTTGAAAGTACTGGTATTTGTCATTTTACTTTTTGTGGGTCAGGACACAAATACGGGGTGAGCAGCATTGCAGCCGGTGACTCCTGCATGTCTTTCTTTAGTCAGAGAGCTTATCTCACCTGTGATGGCTGGCACAAGTTGGGGGTTGCTGTAATGAGAAGCAGTGACCACTTTAGGGCATCACTGTTTACCACTACTTTAGCTACTGAAATCTTGAACAGGGTCTGTTTAGATCCCACAGTTCAAATCAATATGGGAGATATTATTTTGAAGGTGGGATCTATCTAAGCTCTTCCCACAAAATTGCATCAGCAATCAACACCTGTTCTACATATTGTGGTTTTGCAACACTGTCCAGCAGTCACTCTAGGTAAGTAATGCAACTCAGAATGAAATAGTGACTACTTGAAAGCTCATTACTTGTCTTGACCTGAGTGTTCACATTGTGACTCACTTGGGATAACATGATCAAGAGGTTGGTTGAAAACTTTTGGACCAAGGAGCTTTACTAACAAATGCACTTATGAACATATTTAAGTTTGGACATGGTATTTCTGTAAGACAGCCAGTGATCTGCACATATGTTTGAAAACCACTGTGCATGCAACTTCAGGTCCAGTGAACTCTTTGTTAGATACACACTTTCAAATATTTGTTTATTTATTTATTTTACATTTGGTTACTGGGAAAGTCTGACTGGATGAGATAAATTAGCAGTATACAGTTACATAAAGGGAGCATAATAGTATATTAACAGAAACATTCTATGTTAGGTAACATAAAATGTACACATAAGATAAATTACTAGAATACATATGATTGAGAATACATATAGAGACTATTCATAAATATCATATGTTAGAGAAACAGTAAGAACATCTTATAAAATTATGTTCATTCAGACGAGGAATAATAATGTAACTTAGTCTATGATGATGGAGAGCAATGAGTGGAGAATCAGCGCTACAAATTCAAATAATGCTAAGGTAGCTGTCGAGTTGTTAAAATTCAGGATTGCTAGGTTAAGAAGTTAGAGGTAAGAACTAGCCAGGACTGGTACAGGAGCAGAGCCATGTATTAACTAAGTGAGTCTTTAGATTTTTTTTAAATTGTACTAAGGAAGAATTGGATGATATATAGGTGGGCAGTGAATTCCATATTTTAGGTATGAAGTTAGAGAAGAGGAATTCACCAAATGTATTACTGGCTTTTGTTACATCTAGAAAGAACTTATTACTGGAGTGGAGTATTCTATTACTGGAGTAATGATGTAGTAGATTTTGGAGTGCAGGGGTTTTCTTTGGCTGATGCAGAATTTCATGGGCCAAGGTCAGTTGATTGTAAAGTAGGAGAGAAAATTCCAGCCAGTTAAGTTGCTTTAGAGCTGTACATTGATATGACCTATAAGGAGAGTCAGTGTCAAACCTAGATATTTTGTTGTAACAGGACTTGAGTATGGCTAATTTAGCCATTCTAAGACTAATAAGAATTGGAAAAGCATAGAGAAGTGTTGAGAGGAGATGTGTGCGTGCAATAGTAGACTTGTGTTTGTAATGAGGAACTCCTTATTTCTGTATAGAACACCCAATTTTTTGTGCACTTTCTTTATGGTCTGAGAGATGTGAATACCAAATTTCAATTTAATATAAATCTGTACACCTATATGTTTGGCGTAAGTTATAGGAGAGAGAATGGTTTTATTCCCGGACATAATATTAAATGAGGGGTTAGGTGCAGTAGCTCTTGTAGGCTGGAAGAGCAGGATTTTAGTTTTGTTAGGATTTAGAATTAGTTGGGAATTAGTAAGCCATGTTTAAACAGAAAGAAAGGAGTCTGGTGTTAGTGTATGGATTCCTGTAAGGAAAAAGCAGCACATATAAGTGTGGAAAAATCAGCATATTAGATGACAGAAGCATGTAGAGTAGAAGTATGGAGTGTGTTAGTAAAAAGCGAAAACAGTAGAGGTCCTAAGATTGAACATTGGGAAACTCCTACAGTAACTGAAAGAAGAGGGAGAGATCCTGCTGCCACTAAACTGCCTGTTTACGTCCAGATAAATAGCTTTGGAACTAAGCAATAGAGGACAGACTGAGATTTAGATCAGAAAGAACTTTAATAAATTTATTATATGAGATTATGTCAGAAAGGTAAAAAAATATAGAAGATACAAGTTTTCCATTGTTTCTGTGGTGGTTTATTAAATTTGGTGAAAGACACCTCTAGGCTTTTGGATAGACAGGATAGAGTAGCAATTGGGAGGTAATTGGTCAGCTCTGTAGAGGTACCCCCTTTGTGTAGTGGAATAATATGGGAAGTTTTCCAAAATATAGGGACTACTAGACTTTCAGACATGGATCTGTTAATAAGAATGGCCACTAGTAGGCGATTACTTTGGCAGTAATTTGCAGAAAATTGGCTGGTAGGTTATCTGCACCCAGTGTTGTTAGCTTTAGATTTTTGAGCAATTTTTATTGTGTATATATATATATATATATGTGTGTGTGTGTATATATATATATATATATATATATATATATATATGTGTGTGTGTATATATATATATATATATATATATATATATATGTGTGTGTGTGTATATATATATATATATGTGTGTGTGTATATATATATATATATATATATATATATATGTGTGTGTGTGTGTGTATGCATGTGTATATATATATATATATATATATATATATATATATATATATATATATATATATGTAGACAGGCTGAAATGTAAAGGTGGAGGTGTTATTATATGACTTGGATGGCTCCATGGACGGAGAGGGGTCCTGGGGGTTAGATAGGGCTAGAATGGTCTCAGTGAAGTATTTATTGAAATGACTTGAGTTGCTATGCTACCTGTGGTGTTTGTAGTAGGTGGGGAGGATGTACTGGATTTACCTGGAAGGAGTATGTTATTAATGGCTGCCCAGAACTTTCGAGGGTTGTTTAGATGCTTCATTTGTATGTTGTGGTAGTAATTAATCGTGTCAAGTTTAACTGCTTTCTTTGATTTATTTCTGAGCTCTAGGTAGGCTTGTTTTGAGGCCTGGGACCTAGTTTTATGCCACTGGTCCCAGGCTTTGTCCCTAGTTTTAAACAGTGACCTGTTTGTTTACTTAGCCAAGGAGCAATATTAGATTTGAGTCTGACTGTTCTGGGAGGAGCATGTAAGTTCAAGATATCTAAAAATGTGGAGATGAAGTATTTAACAGCTTCTTCTAGCTGAGTAGTACATTATATAGACATAGTAGAGTCTGTGATACAGTGTTGATGGGGAAACACTACAGGAACTCTGCAACTTTTGCAGCCCCACCTCAGACCCAGGGGAAATCAAGGACAACTTGTACCAGTAGAAACTAAGGTATGTGTAACATTAAGGATATTAGTAATGGTACATTCCAGAGACCCACAGGGGACATACTAGGGGTGTCACAGTCCTCAGTCTGCAGAATATCGCACCAATGTCTTAATGCTATGCTAGAACATGCAAGGGAGTACATCTGTTTTCCTTGCACACTAAGGAGGAGAGCAAGAACAGTGCAGGAATTGTGTGCAGTAGCACACTGCCCTGAAGTTTCGGGGGCCATAGACTGAACTCACATAGAAATAAAAGCTCCACCTGGTGAGCATGGAAGGATATGCATCAACAGGAAGGGGTTCCATTCAATCAACTGCCAGGTTGTCTGTAATGCTGGAAGGATTATCCTCAATATATGTGCAGGCAACCCTGGCAGTTGCCATGACTCACACATTTGGCACACCTTGTAGCTTTAAAGATTTGCTAGGAGGTGATGTTCCACAAGGCCCTCTACTGGGTGCTGCAGGTTATGCACTGGAACAGTGGTTCATGACACCCATTAAAAATGTACACCCACCCATGGAAGAAGAATATAGCAATGCCACACTCAACCTAGAAACATCATAGAGTGCATATTAGGCATGCTGAAGTTACAGTTCCACTGTCTGGACACATCTGGGATGTCTGCAGTATGACCCAGGCACCTGTGCAGGGATGTCTGCAGTATGACCCAGGCACCTGTGCAGAAATTCTAACAGTCTGTGCCATGTTTCACAATATCATGTTGAGGAAGCAGCTGCAAGAGGGACAGCAAGGGCCAGGACTACATATTTCTGACCCACAGGCAGGGACAGCACCTCTAACACATACAGACAAGGGTTCTGAGGGAGAACCTCCAGCTTCAGAGGTAGCCGGCAGACATAGGTGTGCAGAATATGCCCTTGCCATAACTATGAGGCAAAAGGTAAGACACACACTCACCATCTAAGACTCAATAGTTAGCGCACGCACACACACACACACACACACACGCACACACGCACACACGCACACACACACACACACACACACACACACCAGCTCAGAAGCTAACAATAGCATACACAGTGACCAGCGAAGGAATACATATAACAACCTAAGCACGTGCAAATATTGAAGTGATGCCATCCAATGTCCACAGACTTTACTTACCGATGTAATGGCTGTGTACTGATAGCATCAGACAGAGACAGTCCCAAGGCACACAATTCATAAATGTAGTAATGCAAGGTAAGTGGGGAACCTGTATTATACGAACAAGTGTGTAAGAAGATAAACATAAATGATATACCTGCATACTGTTAGTCATAAATGTACTGACTCAGAACCTGTGTAAGGTGTTCACTAATGGCATTCTTGGCTTATAGGAATGTTATTAGCATTAGACATTAATACATTGTACCCAATAACTGGCATCAAGCTGGTCACTCACCCACTTTACACAAAACAGTCAACGGGAATCATATCAACAGTTTCACAAGTAGTACAATAAGCAGGAATGCAGTATCAGTGGTTTTGAATGCATGACTTATACTAACTGAAAAAAAGCCTTCCAAAATGAGTATTTAGAAAAATATCTAAAATCCTGTTATGTAATAAATATGCATAAAATCAACACAGTGAGAAGGACTCTCTTAGTTATTCCCTCTGTGCATCAGACATATAATGTAACCCTAAGTCAAATCTAAATGTACAAAGGGCATGGCAGTCATCATCATTTGCACCAGGTGGGATTGTGAGGTAGTTGGCTAAGGCTGACACCAAAGTAGTGAGTGTGCATGAGTAAGAAACACTCACTACAATGAAGTAGGAAATATCTTAGGGCCTCTAACATCAGATGTATCCCAATCAACATTAAGGTTTTCCCCAACTTGCATATGTGTGTGTTGGTGTGGTCAGTTTTTGTGAATTGTGTGTGTGTGTGTGTGTGTGTGTGTGTGTGTGTGTGTGTGTGTGTGTGTGCCTGCATCTGCATGAGGGCAATCAATCTCTGTGCTAGTACTGCATCCTGCCATGTTGGACAGGTATAAGCCATTCATGGTAGAGTTGTCAGTTCAGTCATGTCACTCCCAACCATTTGAACCACCTCTGCTAGGAATTGCACTGCCACTTCCACATCCATGGTTTGCTTTGGGGGTGCTACCTGACCATGAGCAATGTCTGCTGGATGAGCTTTCTTCACAACTCTGTCCAGGACCATGATCCTGTGGCCTACCACTTCTAGGTGTGAACACCTCACTCACTGACAGAGTGAACACCTCACTCACTGACAGAGTAGTGGACGTTGTGCCACTATGGGGGTGGGACCTGGCACTGCCAAGTCAGCTAACACCAGAGGATGTAGCAGCTCTACAAACGTGTATACCAACCCTCCCCAGCAGACATTCCATCACAGACATGGCCCAGTCCAGTGTGTCACTCATCCTATCTAATGATTCACCCACACAGTTGAGGCAGTCATGTAAGTCAGAATGCTCCATGTTTAGCACTTGCAGAATTTCTTCTGAGACTCTGGAACATGCCTGTCCCTCCATGATGGTTCTATATATACATCATATGGCAAGTAATGACACAACAGCATTAGGATGAGGGTGGGCAGTAGGCCTCTTCCAAACACCTCTAGCATCCCTTCTTTGTGGTGCCATTCCCTCATGATGGCTACAGGCAGACTCAACCAGCGTAACCACACTACCCAAGTCAACTGTGTCACCCTCAACCTGTCCTATATCTGAGGGATCAGTGGAATGACTATGCATAGGCCACTGGATGTGTGAGCCCCAATCTCAGTGTCAGACTGAACCACTGCACCTCCTGACTGTGCCTCTATATCACTACCATCATTATCAGAGGCCTTCCATACTTTTACATCAGGTGGTACAAGTTCTACACTAACACTGTCAGGATCAGCTGTGATAATAAGCAGTAAACACAAGAAGGAAACAAATAGTGAGTGGAAATTATCTAAACTTTGTTCTACACACTTGTGTTTAACAATTTCATATTTTAAACAAATACAATACTTTTACTGTCTCCCGGACTTAATTTAAATAATGGATGTTAAGTTGTCAATCTCGCCTTCATTCTTGCTGGATGGGTTCGGAGCCGATCCTCGGCTCCGACTCGGCACTTGCTAAGCTCAAGAGCTGATTTTACCAGCTCGAGGCAACCCTATATCCCATGATGCAAGGCGGAGATTACTCAGATCTCGTTTGCCGCTTCGCTAACGAGGTGCCTTCTTTTACCAGCTCTAGATAAGTGAACATTTTAGAGACTTTTCGTCTACCCCCTTTTAACTTTATATATATATTGTATTTTGTTAATTATCGACTTACTTTAGCCCTATTCCCGTCAGTGTTCCCTTCTTTTTGAGTAAATATTCCCTTGCCCCTAGTTAGGCCTTAGGCCTTCCCCTCCCTAATTTTTTTCCTCTCTGGGATTGTTTGTGTGTGACTGTGTGTTATCCCTGTTTAATTTAATTTAATTTAATTTGTTGGACTGAGTGTTTTTTGTGTGTGAGTGTGTTACTGGTGTTTCATCGACACAGTTATGTCGAAGGACACTAAGGTCTCAGGCTTCAAGAAGTGTGACTCGTGCTGTCAGAAGATGTCTCTGACAGACGGTCGCACTTCTTGTGTTTATTGCCTGGGACCTTCGCAACTGCAGGACTCTTGTGCTATCTGTCATGCTTTCAGCCCAAGAGTCCTGCAGGAATGAAAAAATAAGCTCATATTAAGGGGCTTATTAAAGCCCGAGAGCTCCCCGACTAAGTCGGCGCCGGGGAAGCACTCGAAACCTGTTAAGCCTTCGGCTCAGGCTTCCAAGCCGTCGGCTTCAGGTTCATCATCACCAGGCTCGAGATCGGCTCCGGCCGGAGCCGATCCTTCCATACCAGTCTCAGTATCGGCTCCATCCGGCGCCGATACTGTCAAATCCAGACAATCAGTGTCGGCTCCGGCTGGAGCCGACGTATCTTTGGCTCCGATGGCTCCATTGATCTCAAAAAAGAGATCTCGATCCCCTTCAGTGGAATCTATACATTCTGCTCCGAGATCACCCTTGCTGTCGGAGCTGAGCCATCGGAGCTGATCTTCTCGGTCATCCAGGCTATCTGATCACGACCTTGAGAGAGTGGTGAGTAGACTATTAAAGTCTCAGGCATTGGCCCAAATACTCCATAGGCCATCTTAACAGACGGTAGCTATCTCACATCCACCGAACATTCCTCCTTCGACTCTCTTACAGAGGTCGGAGCCGGAGCTCCTCGGAACCGGCACCGTTGTGACTTCAGAGTCGATACCACCCCTTTCGGCTCCGTCGTCCTCGGCTCCGATTTCCTCCTTGAGACCTTCATTGGAGGGATCCGGGCGTCTAGTCTCTCTCGTCGGCTCCGAGGGGGCGAGTGGCATCGGGCCCTTGTCCGACCCCGTTCTCCCTCTCGGAGCTTCGGGGTTGGTGAGCTCGGCCCCGACATCTGCCTCGGAGCCTTCCCTCTCGGTGAGGCCTGGGGTTCCTATCTCTTCGGAGCGGGAACTTTCTGGTCTCTCTGACGGGGGAGCCTTCGAGGTGATGAGGAGTGTACTAGCCCCTGGGCTTAGTCAACGGACAGTTCCATCAGCTCCTCCCACTACAGTGCCTGCTGACGTCTCTTCCCACTCTCTTGCTCCTGGACCCAGAGATCCAATGCCTCAGGTTTCCCCTTTGGGAATATCTTCCTCTTCCGAGGCTTCTCCTGATCCATCAGGAGAACCCCCGCATAAGAGGACATGTAAGAGGAAGCATCTAGACTCCCCTGAGTCTACTACATCACATACTGACTTGGATGAATTGGAGGGATCCCCAAGGTCCTCCTCTGAGGATGTCTCATTTTCAGACATCCTTGAAATCCTTAAGCAGAGGGGGAACTGGCCCTCCCTTAATCCCTCCGAGGATGAGTCAGTATACCTGGAGGCGTTCGGATCTCGACCCTCCACCTCCTGGGTGTCACCGCCTTTCGACCCTCTCATGGAGGTAGTGGCTCGGAAGGCGTGGATGGCTCCAGATTCGGTGGAACCTATCCCTAGGAGACCTTCAAAATTTATTACTACCCCACAAGATAGACAATATTTATCAAAGGGTGTCCCAGTTGATGCCATGGTGGTGGCTGCTGCCACCAAGAAGGAATTAGCTGATCCTTCAGTACCTGTCCATCCTCCTAACAAGGATTCTAGGACTATGGACAGGTACGGTAAGCGGATTTTTTCTTCAGCGACTTTTGCCATGAGATCACTGAACTACTTATGCCACTTCACCCGCCTTCAAAGAGATGTTCTTAAAGAGTTGGGAGAAGTTTTACAGGATCCGTCAGCTGCTGGGTCTCAGGATAAGATTAGCTCACAGCTAGGAATCCTTAACTCCATTGCTAACTCTTCCATGCGGCTCATTTCTTATGCAGCCAATGGAGCGAGTAGGGCCGCAGGCACAGGAGTGGCTTTAAGGCGTCAGTCCTGGATGCGGCTTTGTAATTTTGCAGACCCCTTCAAGGCGTCTTTCACAAACTCCCCCTTTGATGGCTCGACCTTGTTCGGTCCTCAAGTGAAAAACACTTTGACTAGATGCGAACAAGATGGCAAGACTCTTTCTGCCGTAGGAGTCCGTTTCTCCACCCCTTCTAGACCTTACCCCAAAGGACAGAAGGGAGGGAAAATGTGGTTCCGCAAATCTCAAGGAGTCACGCCTGACGCACAAAGTCAGTTTACCCCCAGAGGCAGAGGGGGTAACAATAATAGACGCTGCCCTAGGGGCAGAGGTGGTCCGCAGAATCAGGGTAGCAGAGAGCCTCTTTCTGACAAACCCTTCCAGCATCAATGAGATGTTGCACGATTGTCCGCCTTCGGAGGCAGTCGGGGGAAAATTATCGCTGTACCCAATAGCCTGGCTTTCCCTTTCTCAAGACAAATGGGTACAGTCAATTATATCCGAGGGTTACAAAATTCCCTTTATTCAAACCCCAATTCAACAAAAGGGAACCCTTCCAGATGTTCCATCCGGTCTAAGGGAACTAGCAGTACTAGAAATATCAAAACTGCTAGTAAAAAGAGCCATCCAGCCAGTCCCAGCGGACCAAATAGGATCCGGAATCTACTCAAGGTTCTTTTTAGTTCCAAAAAAGACAGGGGACTGGAGACCAATATTAGATCTGAGCAAACTCAACAAGTTTGTAAAGAAATCAAGATTCCAGATGGTCACGCTTCAGTCCATTCTGCCCTTTCTGGGCAAGGACAATTGGATGTGCTCGATAGATCTTCAGAATGCGTACTATCACATAAAAATTCACAGACGCTCCAGAAGATTTCTCCGCTTTCGGCTGGGGACCAGTCACTTCCAATTCAGAGCCCTGCCCTTTGGACTCACTATAGCCCCCAGAGTGTTCACCGAATGCATGGCAGTGGTTACGGCTCACCTGAGACGTCAAGGATTCCAGGTGTTTCCATATCTAGACCACTGGCTCCTCACTGCCACCACCAGGCATCAGCTTCTCCAAGCCAGAAATTACACCATTCACACTTGCAGAGGGCTAGGAATTTCTATAAATTTTGAAAAATCTGCCTTGTCGCCTTGTCAATATATTACTTTTATAGGCGCAAGATTGGATACCGTACAACTTTCAGCAAGGTTGACAGACCAAAGGATCTTGGACATTCAAAGACACGTTCAATTGATTCTCTTCAGCAACAAAATTCAGGCCAGATTTGCTCTGAAAGTACTGGGTCTTATGGCGGCCGCCATAACACTTCTTCCCCTCGCCCGCTTTTACATGCGGCTTCTACAATGGATGCTATTCACCCAATGGTCTTTTCAACAACTTCCCATGCGTCACGAGATCATAGTAACTCCAACTTGCAAAAGACATCTGACTTGGTGGATATCGTCCCCTCAAATCCATCAAGGCAGACCATTTGTTCCTCTTGCCCCGGTTGCCACGGTTACATCAGACGCCTCCCTGATCGGGTGGGGGGGGCATTATCAGGGCAGAATGGTCCATGGCACTTGGCAACCTTTCGAGTACCATCTGCACATAAATGTTCTGGAGATGAGAGCAGTGCTTTTAACATTGCAAGCCCTCAACGACTCTCTTCCCTTGGGAACTATTGCAGTCCAAACGGACAATATGTCCGTAGTGTGGTATATAAACAAACAGGGTGGAACCAAGTCCTATCCACTGTGTCGAGAGGCTCTCAGACTTTGGCAATGGGCAATCTCTTCTCACCGGTTTCTGATAGCAACGCACATCCCCGGGAAATCCAACATCATAGCGGACAGATTGAGCAGAGCTATTCTCATGCCTAACGAGTGGTCTCTAAAACAGTGACGGAAGAGATTTTTCAGAAGTGGGGCCTTCCTTGCTGCGACCTTTTTGCTACACCTCAAAACAGCAAATGCCCAGACTTCTTCTCTCTCTTCCCCCTTCCAGGCCATCCCCCCAGAGACGCTCTAACCCAAGATTGGCCCCGGGGACTTCTTTATGCTTTTCCTCCTTTTCCGCTGATACCTCAGCTAATTCAGAAAGCAACCGCCTTGAGAGCCAAGTTGATTCTCATTGCCCCTTATTGGCCTCGACAGATATGGTTTCCGTTCCTACATCATTACCTCTTGGTACAGCCATGGCATCTGGACCCGGTTCCAGATCTTCTGACCCACCAGTCGGGTCAACTGCACCAATCCATACCTTCTCTCAACCTCACTGCTTGGTTGCGCCACTTCCATCCTTAGCCAGGCTTCCTGTGATTTCTAATCCTGTACGGGATATCATAGTAGCTTCCCTAAAATCTTCTACCAGAAAGATCTACACTAGTAAATGGCGACGTTTCTCTTTCTGGGCAAAAGCTAGGAACATAGACCCCTATACTGCTCCAATTCATTCGGTATTGGACTTCCTAGCTGACATTTTTAATTCAGGATCCTCTTCTTCCACAGTGAAAGTTCAACTGGCAGCCATTTCAAATTTTCATATAGGTTTTTTTGGACCACAACATTATGTCACATAAACTTTGCAAGGCATTCCTTCGAGGTATCTTTTTATTGAAACCTCCAATTAGAGACCCCCCACCACAGTGGGATCTAAATTAAATTTTAACATCCTTGATTCTTCCCCCGTTCGAACCTGCAGCTGCCTGTTCTTTGAAATTGCTTTCTTGGAAGACACTTTTCTAGTTGCCATTACATCTGCCAGGAGAGTATCTGAGCTTCATGCTCTCTGTGTTCGCCTCCTATCTAATATTCCACAAAGACAGGGTATCCCTAAGAACTAATCCGTCTTTCTTACCAAAGGTGGCATCACAGACTAACCTAAATCAGTCCATTGATCTTCCAGTATTTTTCCCGAATTATTCTGATAGAGCTGAACAAAATTTACATTATCTCGATGTTCACCGCCAGCTCAGATATTATCTGGATAAGACAAACATTTTTAGGAAATCTGATCAACTATTTCTATCCTATGCAGAGAACAGGAAAGGCCTTCCAGATTCTAAGGTAACTTTATCTAGGTGGCTGTCTTCTGTGATCACTTACATTTATCAGCTCAGAGGCAAAGAGTTGGTTTCTAACCCAAAAGCCCATTCTACCAGAGCTCTAGCTACATCTACAGCTTTTCAAGCTAGACTTCCAATAGACACTATTTGTGCAGCAGCCACATGGGCCTTTCCTCATACCTTTGTTTCACATTACAAATTAGATTTGGTCTCCAGAGACAGAGCAAATTTTGGTTCCACCGTTCTCAAGAGTCTGTTCCATTGAGCCACCCAGGATAGAGGTGCTAGGGACGCGGTCCCATCCAGCAAGAATGAAGGCGAGATTGACAACTAACATTTAGAAGTTATGTACCTCCCATAACGTTCCATGTTAGTTGTCTTCTCTCGCCTTCTTTCTTGCGTCCCGCCCTCCATCCCCCTAGCCTGGTCAGACCGCGAAGATTATACATCTTCTATTAAGAGGTTATTACCTTTTTCTAGCTGTTCAACTCCTAGTGTCACTAGATTATGTTGATCCTTTCTAGAGGTTTATGATGTTATTTAGTATCCTTATTTTCTTCTTCCTCTTAAGTTGGAAGAAAATACTGCTATTTCTTTAGCTACCAAACGAGATCTGAGTAATCTCCGCCTTGCATCATGGGATATAGGGTTGCCTCGAGTTGGTAAAATTAGCTCTCGAGCTTAGCAAGTGCCGAGTCGGAGCCGAGGATCGGCTCCAAACCCATCCAGCAAGAAAGAAGGCGAGAGAAGACAACTAACATGGAACGTTATGGTAGGTACATAACTTCTAATTATTACTAATCAAAGAAAGTTTGTGCTAACCATGTGCAGGTGGTCTTTCTTATGGTAATTCTGATGTCCCTGGAAAAAGGGGAAGGCAGTGGAAAGAAAGCTAATAGACATCACAATGCAAATGACCCAAGGACAAGAGAATAATGCTCTGCCTGTCTTCCCCTTAAGAAGCATCTCAGAATCACTAAGACTGACCATCCCCCAACACAATCTCTGCTAGACTCGTATGTTTATAGATGTACAAGTAGTAACACATACAGAAGTCTAGTATGACATTAAATGTCTTATGTATAGTGAACATTGAATTTTTTGTTGGGACACCCTTGGCCTGTTGTCCACATCAGAACCATCATCAAGGAGTTTGTGTGAACCATCTCCTGAACTGTCTATTTCTCTGACGGTGGACTGCAAATGCTCGCTTTCAGTGGTGGTTCTGTAGTCAGACCCTCCCCCATAGCTATCTGTTCTCATGTTACCATAGCTGTCCTCCTGTGTCCTGCTATAATCATATCAGTGGCACTGTGCCATACCTGATTATAGTTTCTAGCATGGCTGCATTTATGTCATTGACCACCTGCTGCCATATGCTTTTTCTAGCAGACATATTACCTCTGTCTCTGTCAAGCAGGGAAGATCCATGGCAGTGTAAGGCTGAATGGTGGCTTGTATGAAGCAGATGGTTGGGGTGCCATAATCCAGTATGACATAAAAAAACACACATTTGTAGCACATACTGAAATAGTTCTCCTGAAAAGAAAGTCTGTGCACCCAACCTCATCACAAAACATTTGAACACACAATGCTCATTTCGAACTACATGCAAACTAAGGGAGCCCCCCTCAAAAAAAAAACGAATCATTATAATACATTAACATTATATGCATTCTGTTAAGATTTCTGTAATGAGGACATCATTTGTGTTAGTGTGTGCTGGATGGCAGGATTATAAATAACTAGACAAAAACTCAAAGTCCAACTGCCAAGACAATTTCCTTTAGTCTCTCCGCTGTTGTGGAGGTCAGCATAAGATATCTGAAAAGCCTAACATCTACATGTACAATCCATTGAACTTGATAAACACAATACAGTCATCTGCAGTAACTGGTGAATTTCCAAAAGAAAATGGTAAGACAATACTGTGATGTAACCATGCCATTTATTTACTAACTTGGAAAGCCCAGCAAAAACTGACATATATGCATGCACCAGCAGTGAATGAAAACATTGCATACATATCGAAATTCCTTTTTCTATTGCATATTGAACTACATTCCAAATAAAAAAATGTAAGCAGTTTTTGAATAGGACAAACATACCTTATAAAATAATGCAGTAATTGTTTAGAACAGTCTCCTCCAAGTAACTAGCAGTAATGGTCTGTCTCTATCCAATCAGTCTCCCTTCCATCCACTTCAGTAGTTACACCTTTACCATTATATAGTGTAGATTCAGCCCGCTGATCTCCATGAAGATGCAAATGAGGTGTGAAATAATTAGCATTCCTTAATACAAAAAAAAAATCACTTTGTATAGAGGATGCAAACATCATTTAAGTAGCTACATGATTGCATGCACACACCCTAGGACTCCAGGGAGGAGCAATGACAGTTGATAGCTGCTAATGGCTTGCCATTGTTAATGACTACTTTTACTACAACAACAAATACTGAGCAGACTTTTCTCTCTGAAGTGTGTGTATCATGAGGCGTAGACTTAAAATAAAATGTGGAAACACCTTGACAGCTATGAGAATAGACTTAACAACATTAATATTCTTGTACTAATAATGCACTGTCCATCCTCTGCTTAAAAATCTTCCTGAAATGCTGATCAGTTATATTACACATTGACACAAAGATGCAAATAAATGGCCCAACATTGCATTTCTGTAGTTAAGCTGAGAGGAGGGGACGATGCTGAGAAAGTAAAGAGAAGAAATAGCTGGCAATGTTGTCGGCCTTACATTAATATGATGTGGGCTATTAGTAGCCTAAAGTATTTGTCAATATCATATTAATTTAAATATGTTCAACAAATGCGAAAGGAGCATTTTCTGATCTTTCTAGTGTTGGAGCTGTAATTTGATTGTCTTCTTAGTCAGATCTGTATGGTATGTACATTTTCTGATTACTATTTTAAGTCTGTGTTGGTGGTGAAGAGGGATAAGAAGCACAGCTGAATCTGTGTTGTTATTGCACTAAACTGAGGGTTCAAATCCAGATAGTGTGCTGTCTGACAGAGTTAATGCATATTTCCTGAGCAGATGATCAGGTTGTAACACACACACAGATCTAAGAAACATATTTTCATTATTGTTCCCTGATAATCCACTCTTTCTTTCACCATCTACTTCACCATTTCTACTGACAATTTTTTATTGTGTTCCTCATTTGCATGCATTTTGGCAAAGCACACTTTTGATGGGCACCATTTCATAGCAGTGAACGACAGACCACTGCTCAAGTTACAAACTGAGAAATTTAATTTGGAATGCAATAATCAGTGCTTTCTTAGAGTGGCAAAAGTGTGCTTTGCTACAGCAGTTAAAGAAGAAATTCTACATTTCATCTAAGTATCATTGTAGCACACAGGGAAAATGAAATGAGTTTAAAGAAACAGGAAAAATAATGCAGAATATGAATCTGTCTTGAAGCCACATGCTGCTTGTAATTTTTGCAACAGATGTGAGAATGCAGCTTGTGTTTTGTGCGGAAAATAAATTGTTATACTTTTTTTTTTTTGCCAGTGTATTTTCTGTGCTTCTTTAGCAGAGCGCAGACAGGTCTCATAGGTGAAGGAAAGAGTAAACAATTTCATTTTGTGTTTTCCATAAGCACAAACACTTTTGTCACTGCTGCACGGTATTTCTAATGAGTGATGCACACACAATGTATACCTCTTGTGACACATGCTGTAAATGAAGTGACTTTTAACCCATAACAGAGTTGTTGTGGGGCTCAGATCCATAATATTTGAAGGGAATGCAAAAACTATTGCTCAAGATTTATGGCTTGCTTTCATTACAACGTCATATACTTTTTTATTCTTTTTCTTGCTTTCTACACTTGGTCACCTCTGAGCGCTGTGCAGTCAAGCTTATCTGCTGAAGGAAAAAAGTGAAAAATTTTATTTGGCAGCCTTCTGTAGTGCAAACAGGCTTAATGGTGATGTGTGGACATCAGCACTCTAGGCAGTACTGTGTGGAGAACACCCACCTGCTCTATAACTGTCTCTGTAGCACAAGGCGTAAGTGGACTGACTTTTGAGACGGAACACAGGTGATCCAGGGTTCATATCCAGATTATACTTATTTTTACAAAGGAACTCACTTTTAATAAACTCATTGCACTCCTTCATTGATGAAATGGAATTCATTTATTTTTGTCTATGCGTTTTATCTGAGGGTAATAGTGTGGACCATCCTTGTTTTGTGTTACTAGGAATGTAACACTACATAAAATGGCTATCATAAGTAGGTTGATTGCAAGAAATGTCTTATTAATCTTTTGATAAACATATTTTTCTAGGTAGCATATCTCATTAATGATTTACTTGTGAAACATAGTTGAATGTATGTGCATGTAATTGTTTGAGCAGGATAATTACAATAATGAATTAAAAATGTACTTGCATTTCTATGATGGGCAGAATACTTAAATTAAAAGTCATCACTCCTTATATAGCCCAACTATGTGTGTAGGACAGTATGTGTTTTGAAGTGTGTACTATATATATATATATATATATATATATATATATATAGATATCTATATATATATATATATATATATATATATATATATATATGTATACGGATTCACTTTGAATCATCGAATGTTCAGAACATCGACGTTCTAATCATTGAGACCAGAACATCAATATTCAGAACATCGAAGGTTCAAAATGAACCACACAAACACCACAAAACTTACAAAAACTATGTTATAAGCCCCCCTGCACCCCCCATGGGAGGGCTGCACCCCCACCCCCCAACTCGCTTTAATATTCTAACTCCGGGATCGCACTACAGTGGGATAAGGGAAATCTCCTGTTTACCGCTATATGCGGTAGCGCTAAACGGGGGGGATTTCCCATTCCCTACCTGCAATGCCAACACTCAAATGGCACACACACACACACACACACACACACACACACACACACACACACACACACACACACACACACACAACATGCAGGGCACCTTGCTGCCCTGCATACACACCCAAAATTCTACAATTTCACTTACCTGGCACTTCCACTTTAAACCTTCGATGTTCTGGTCTTGATGATCAGAACGTCGATCTTCTGAACATTCGATGATTCAAAGTGGAACTATATTTATATATATATATATATATATATATATATATATATATATATATATATATATATATAATTTCCCAACCTGTATTATTCAGCTCATGAAAGTTTCTCCATCTGACATACATTTACAAACAGTAATACTGTCTCTTTCATGGGAATGCATTTCACAGGACTTCTTAAAGTAACACACCTCTGAAGTATATCTCCAATCATACTGAATACAGTTTGTAATTAATATGGTTGAAGGGGAGTTTTCCTGTAGCACTGACAAATAGTCATCTTGCCTGAAATTTGTGCATGCTTTCTTCCTTAGGTTTGATTTCCACATTGATCAACTAACTTTTACAGTGTGTAATTGCAGAAAGTTATGTGCCAAGTCATCCTGTTTAACCTCAAAAACACCAAGGATTAAAAGCCAAGCCATTAAGCATGTCACTGTTGACCATCTGAAAAAGTATGAAAAGATTGAGTATCTCACTGCTATGTTTCAGACCTTCGTTGCTGTTTGATAGAATACCATCCTCCTTGTTTGCCACTGACTCTTTCTGCTTTTCATCATGAAAATGCAGTTGGCATGCTTTACTGTGTTTGCACACTGTTAAACACAAGATTGGAATTTGGCACCATTTCAGACATAGAATTGCTGCTTGACATTTGTAGGCATGGCTAGTGCAGTAGATGATGCTGAGTTTAGAGCAAAAAGATGGAATGTTGAGCAGTCTAGGATTTTTGTGGCATTGCTCATGAAGCACTACACATGTAGGGTGCTATAGGGTGACTCTACTGGATCTCAGTATAGGACTGAGGCTTAGAACAGATTAGCCAATGCTTTCTCCAGTGCAACTGGCATCCCATATACTGGAGTGAATTGTCACTATTATAGTGACTTGAAACGGTGCAAGAAAGACCTCCTTAGCCAATGGGAGGATGAGTTTAGAACTGCTGACATCCCTCATTTGTGTAAGTATTCTGACCCATCAGCATTAAATGATATAGAATGCATGCAGGGCACAGCCTGTTATTAATTTTGCTTTCATGTCTTTTCTTCTCTTCTTCTCTAATGTACAGCTGTTGAAGACATTGCAGAAAACAGGGATGTGCACCAAGAGTGGTTAAATCACCTCAACGAGGCACAGGGTACATATGCATCAAGTCTTCTTGTAAGCCTAATCACTATTTTAATTATATGCAGTATGGCAATACTGAAATAAATAGGTGTATATATAATATCATAGTGCAGCTGATTAATGATGCAACAGAGTAAGACCTCTCCATCATACCTGGATGTGGCAGAGGTGTATAAACTGGATAATCATAAATGTGTATCTTTTTATCACTTATGACATAGGCAAATTTACATTCATATAAAAGTAATCAAACTATATTAACATAACGCAGATTATATTTCACATATATTGCTATATGTTATATATCCTAAGCAATAGTACATAAATTATTCAATTCCTGCCTTTTTTAAAACAAGAAACATATTTATTATTTTTTAAAGGTAGCCACACGTGTGATAAGTAAAGTGTGGATATGCATGTTATTTGCTAAGCAAATCCAACTATGCAGCCTTTGTGCTGGCTTTGGCTGGTACATTGCCTATAGTTTGATAATTGACTGTTAGTAGGACAGCAGGCTTTGTGTGCTGTACAAGTAAGGTCTAGAACAACCTCTGTGATTAAAGGTCCCCTCTCCAGCACGCAAACCACTTTCCCTCCCTTCCAGATTCTTACTTCTCCTACCTGTCTCAAACAACATGCATTTTAATTCCAGACTGTGTCTTCTTTCCCTCCGTCACCCACCTGTCATGCAAATTCCTACTTATTAACTCATACCTGTTTATATTACTTATAACTGCTGTTTGTTTTTTTCCATTGTCTCGCTGCATGCTATACCTAAACCATACCTCTCTTTTACCATTTTTTAGTAACCCCGAACACATTTCAGGGTCAACTGAGTCTCCTGCCCCTCAGCAAGTCTTGGGCAAACAAGGACACATCCCACTAGAGTGCCGGATTCCCTTGGTCCTGACCAATAAACAAGGACTCAATCTGTGTTGGTGCTCAACCACTACTTAATTTTGGCTAATTTGGGAACAGCTTGACTAGAGATAGTCCTGCTAATCATCCCACTGTTAGATTTCTTTACTGGTGACCCTCAGCCAGGAGCAGCAGCTGCTTACCCATCTGTACCTGATGCTCCCTCTTAAACTGAGCCGTTTTACTAGGAAGACTGTACAAGAAGCAGTCGGACCTGATGCCAATTATTACAATAACGGTAAAACAGGAGCAAAGTAGCAGTTAACCTAGCTATTCCTTGGCTTCTAAGTTTAACCTTAACACCTTTTGCTCCTCTGTGTGTTATAGGCCCTATCTCTACTTCTGTAAAACACAGAATAACAACAACTAATGTGATTAAAACTGATACCTGCTTGCAGGAATTACTGATTGTTTTTTTCTTTCCCCTCACACAACTCGGCCTAGGCTAGCCCCGGTCCATTCGCTTCGCTACACTCGGGCTCACTGTGCTCCCCTACTCTACTCCCATTCCCACCCACCCCCAATTCAGTTACATTTATTCTCACCCTAGCTCCACCCCTCATTAGCCCTCACCCAATCACCACCCTTCAGTAATAAAATGCCACTTATAATTAAACTGACAACACTCAGTCTCCTATTACCCCTAACCCTCCTACTACAGCTTACCCCATTACAAATTAATATCTACCACAAACCCACATCCTCAACCTTTACTAACACCATAACTCTCTCAACACCTTCTCTAACATTCTTGTAACCTGTACACTACACAGGATATTCTTAGTTTTAAAGTAAAAATCTTCCCCCTAAATGATAAAACTATCATAAAGCATACCAGTTGCCACCATATAAAAAAGAAAGAAAAACCCACTACTATCCAACTTAAATACTCCAAACTATCATTAAGTGAAGATATCCATCCCACTCTAGGTCCTCTCTTCTCATCGCACAGCCTACCTAGCCCCTATAAATCTCTAAACCTAACTACAATTAACCTGCAAAGTCTTTGAAACAAAATCCCTGACTTTCATGCCTGGATAGCACATAACAAGCCCGACTTTATTGCAACCACAGAAACATGGCTGAAAACCATACATTAAAAGCTCAGAATTCCTCCCTCCTGGCTTTGCTTGTCTCCGCTCAGACCACAAAAAAGGTGGAGGGGTAGCACTGATCTACCCCAACTCCTTCAACATAATCCCATACAACTCAACCATACCCAGCTTCTCCGCTGTAGAAATATTAATAACCTTCCTAAAAATTAATGCAGCAAAAACTTCTGCATCATTGTCCTCTACATTCCCCCTGACAACAATATTCCCATACTAGAGAAAATCTTAGCTTGGACATCAAACAATATAACTTCAGAAACAATAATTCTTGGTGATGTTAATATTAATTAGTTAGATATCCCCTAGCAACACTCCCCAACAAACATCAACCTATATAACTACAGCCAGCTGATCACTGATATTACCAGCCCTAACAGAAACAACAGCTGTGGGACAATCCTAGATTGGATTATGGCCTCCGACCCCAATAAAATATCCAGCACAGGAACCCTCCCAAACAGTATCAGTGGCCACTTAACTGTCTATATAATACGTAAAACCACCCCCCATTAAGCAGATGTCAATATAGAAACACCAGAGACTTATCATATTTTTGTCCCACTACCTTTAACAACTCTTTAAAAAGCATTAACTGGGATCCCTTAAAAATACTTCCCCTTGATAAAGCAGTTGAATTTTTCAATTCAACTTTTCTTAACATCTTAAACAACCTCACCCCCCCCCGACTAAAATGCATAAAAGCTAGGCATGTCCCACAGCTGACAAGAGCAACCAAGCAAACCATGGATTCTAGAGACAAAGCCTGGAAGCTTTAGCATAATCACAAAAATCCCTATGACCTTATAACTTACAGACATCTTTGCAACCAATTAAAGCACCTAGTTATTAAGGACAAAAAAAGCCAAAACACTTCTGGAGCTCATTCAACAACCTACTATCTCCTGGATCAAACAACCCCTGCCCAAATCCAGAAACAAACACCATCGAAATAGCCACACTCTTCAACACATATTTCATAGATATCATAGCCAATCTTACCACCAATTACCTGATAACCAGCCTAAATCATCAGAGCCCCCATCTACAAATACCTCCTTTCCCCACTCATATAACCTCTCTAGCACCTATCCCTACTGCCACAGTAAAGAAGCTACTTCTCAAACTAAAACCTTGTACTAGTGCCCCTAGCAACCTGCCCCCAGAATTCCTTCAAATAGCTGCAAACTCCATTGCCTATCCTGTCAGCTTACTTCTTGATAGGTCCATCAAAGAGTCTTATGTTCCCACCATTTGGAAAAAGGCATTCATCCTCCCACTGCACAAAGGCGGTAACAACACAGACATCGCCAACTTTAGGACCATTGCCATTCTTTCTCCCATCTCAAAAATCCTGGAAAAATGTATTCACAGCCAACTCCAAAACTTTCTACTCAGCAATAACCTACTATCAGCAACCCAGCTTGGTTTTAGACCTGGGCATAGTACCACTACAGCTCTCATATCGTGCTGTGACTCTGTTAACTGACTTGAGACACCAGGAAACTTGTCTCCTCTCTATTTCTATACCTTTCTAAAGCCTTTGATACTATCTCCCATTCTCTTCTTCTTACAAAACTATCCAACTTAGGAATCACTCCTTCCATCCTACACTGGTTCACTAACTACCTCACAGATAGACAACAAGCTACTAAATGGCTGCACTGCCTCTCCCCTTTCCTCAACACCACCACTGGAGTACCCCAAGGGTCTATCTATGAGCCTCTGCTTTTCAGCATTTTTATCAATGACTTCCACTCTTCTCTAACCCACTGTACAGTCATCCAATATGCAGGTGACTCCACTATCATCTGCACTGCTAATTCTTCACCCGAACTCCTGAAACTTATCTAGTCAGCTCTCAGCTCCACCGAAATATGGATGGCTAACAACCACCTTGCCTTAAACCCTAAGAAATCAAAATTAATGCTATTCACCTCTAAGAAGTCTCCTACCATGAACAAAGACTCTCTTACTGTTCTCTCCCAAGATAACACTATCATCAAAGTATAAGTCACACATACTAAACTTCTAGGTATCACTATAGACAAATGCCTAACTTTTGACTTGCACATACACAGCAACATTAAAAAACACACCAAAAGCTAGGTATGTTATCCCGTCACAAAACCTTCCTAAATTACTCCTCAAAACTATCCATTGCCTCCTACTTACTGTTCCCATCACTTCTTTATGGTGCTCCTTTCTTAACCAACATACAGGCCAGTGTTAAATCCAAACTAGATTCATGCTATAATAAAATTGCCAAGTTCATCACTAATAGAAGACATTTCTCTTACCACTGCACCTCTCGTCTGCTACTAAACTGGCTGAAACATCCTCTTCATCTTGCATACATACAACTAACAACTGCTTACAACCTTATATTCAGTCGATCCACCTGCCCATCCCTTTCCTGTCTATTCACTCTATACCATCCTAACAGACCTCTCCGCTCTGAAAATCTAATGCTTTTACAAGTAGGAAAACCTAACTTTTCCACTGGTCAAATACTCCACTCCATTTCCACTGCTAGACTATAGAACTCTCTCGCACCCTACCTCAGAACCATTAGTAATGCTTCAAAAAATCATCTCTCCTCCAAGTGGCTATGCTCATGTGCTAACTCTTCACAACCTATAACCTGACTTAATCTCTCTCCTACTACTCCATTCCTTCAGTAAAAAAAAAAAGGTAGTGTTTGTACTAAAACTGTATACTGTGAAACTTGTTGCAGTATGCTATTCTGTTGGTGTTTGGTATTCAAATGTATGCACTGTTTAAATCATTGTTCTTAATGTTTGCTATTCAAATTTATGTATTATAAATCATTGTGGAGCTTTTCTCCCCGGGCCTGCACTGAAAATGGGTACCTGTTAGCCCAATGGACCCTCCCGGTAAACAAATGCAAGTAAATAAATAAATATTAAACCATCACTTACTAGACAAGCAATCATACTTTGTATAAATGAAAACAAACTTCAGACACAATCCTAGTTGCAAGCATTTTACATCACAAACCATACTGACACACTTCCAGTTGTAAAAAATTATACATTACTTATAATCTACCCAATTGTCATGTTATTGAACCTATTGGGAGAAAGGAAATTCACCCTGAGGATCACATCAGTCAACCTGCTAGACAGGGGTCTAGGGAAGTAAATAGTGTGGGAAGAAAGAGCCAGGAAATTGTTATGGCTAGGTTTTTATAGGCCCTAGGGCTGATAGCCTAGTACGAACCTATGAACATGCCATGGATCTAATACACTCTCTTTCTGTCTCACCCCACCCCTTCTCTTTCCTTTTTTTTTTTTTTTTTTTTTTTTTTTTTTTTTTTTTTAGGAGGAGAATATTTTATATGGCTTAAAAATATTCTGTTATACATTTGTGGTTACCAAAACTGGCATGCATCATGAAGAGGTAGACCGACCACTGTGGTCCGGCCCACCATCCTTCTACAGGTTGCAGCACTGACACCCAGCATTTCAGGGTCCCAAGTTGTCAGCACAGCCTCCACACTGCTCTAACTGCTCCATCTGCATCAGGTAGCTCTTTCCTGGCAGCTGGTGCACTGGTACCCTCTGGGAGCAGTAGTAGTGGAGGTGGTGATTTTGCCACCTGCCAGGAGCTGACAGAGCCTAGTGGAAGGTGTTATGGAAAGGGGCCTTAGTGCTGAAACCAGCCATGTAGAAAAGATACTTTGTCATATTGCCAGGATGATACCATGTTAAGCACTGACACGGGAAACTGAGACAGGAGAAAGCGATGACTGTTCTGAAGGTGAGGACTAAATTCTCACTGTTCTCAGGCTTGAAGTGGATATGCCTTTGATGTCCCCTACCTATCCCCAGTCATGGTGTCCCCCAAACTTTTATGTCCATCACCATCCCTCTCCTTCTTGTTTGTCCTGTATGTCTGCACCTGATTCCTCACCTAACCTAAGGCTCTTCCCCAACATTCCTCTCTGAAAGTAAAAGAAAAAAAAAACAAAATGGGCACCTGCCCCACAAAAAATAAATAAAGACCCATACATAGCTTTCACCTTCACCTGTATGTCTTCCTGACACACTTGATTTGGCACAATTGGGGCTGGAACATTATTCTGTTATCATCTACCCGTGGTGTGGTGACAGTTCAAATTCTGCAAATTCTGCCTACACTTCTACATTTATATTGTAAAGAAGTGGATAGCTATGGCTCTCTCCCACTACCTTCCACAGATTCTTCTATTCTGTCCCCTGTGTCCTCCCCTTTGCTTGCCCCCTCCCCATTTCACCACTTTAATCTGGTCAAAAAATAGACACACACAACACACTTGACCAGAAATGGCCCATAAGAAAGCCTTCACCCTTTGTCCTCAGCATTTGCGCTGAATTTGGGATCACACAGCAATGCTGAGTGATGGTGAATGGCTATTCATATCCTATGGCAAAACCTGGTCAGCTGTTGCCATCACCCACAGTAGTTCGGTTATCTCTGCACAAAGGTGCTTAAACATGTTGGACTATTGGAATGCAGAGTAAAAGTAAAGTAGAGCAAATAATTAGCAGCAGTTAATATAACAGTCCTTTGACTATTGGATGTAGTCGACTGCAATTTCCTTTGTGGAGTGTTGACATAAACCAATTGTCTAAAGATTTATTTTTCACCGTAGTATCAAGGGTTCCATTCCAGATGTATGTCACATTATTTCTTACTGTTGTACTTCTATGAAATGTTTCATGAAACATATCTTAATCTTCTTCCAGTTAAGACTTTTTACATTATTTCTTACTGTTGTACTTCTATGAAATGTTTCATGAAACATATCTTAATTTTCTTCCAGTTAAGACTTTTAATGAACAGATTTTGAATAATGTTGCAAAAAGTATTTGCCAACACATCCATGACCATATGGAAGATTTAGTAAGCCACCCTTATTCTACTCATGTCTTCATCAGGTTTTGCCTCTCCTACAGCTTCTTGATCCATAGACCCATCAGTAATGATACAGGGTGTGAAGATATGTGAAGGCTGCCAGCCTAGCCAGATAGAATCTTGTAGATAATTCTGTAATTTGTAAATATTAATATAAGCCACAGGCTTGTTCTCTTAAATGGAAGAAATTATAGTAAATGTTGAACTTCAAAAATGTAACCACATTGCACTCTGCTGGAGGAAAGCTGATAAGTCAAGCATTGTATAATTGCTTCATCTCAAAACTCAGAGCCGAGATGTCGGAATGAAGGAATTCTTCCTATTGTTTTGAGACCAGAGTTAATGGCTAGAATTTACATGTATAATGCATTTTATTGATCTGGCTTCCTGACCAGCTGCAAGATTAAAAGGGTTGTTATACTCTGAGTTTCTGTTAGCCTGGGGAACAGAGAATAATGATGTAATCTGAAATGAGTCAGTGGTACTGTGTTATCAATTTAAGGACAGAAAGAGAGAGAGAGAGAAAGAATCAGAGAATTTTGCATTTGTTTTCAGAACTGACAACATCACCAGCACTGCTTTGCTCTATATGTAAGTCTATTTTAGAACTGTGTTTGCTCTTAGATATAGATAGGAAATAGAAAGTCTAGTCTAGCTGTTTTCTGTATTGATGTCAGAACTTTTCTGTTGTATTATTTTAAGCATTTCTCTGTGATCTCTGAACTCTTGACTAGCACTGTGTAGTAAGAAGTATTGTCTTGTGATCTTATTATTAAATATTTTTAAACCTTTCAACTGTGGCTGTTTTGTGTAGAAATAATGTAAGCTGTAGAGTACATTGCATGTATATAGTGATACTGGCCAAGCCACTCCAATAAGCCTTAAAAAGTACTGTTCACACTTACTAATTGGATAATAATATTGCACAGTAATAATTGAACACCCTTTGATAAGGGCCTTATTAGTAGCTGATATTAGTGGTTGGTGGCAAGTGGTACTACCGTATAGTCTGGGCAGAAGGGGCATAGATGGAGAACCTGTGCCAGCCTTTCCCAGGAGTGCCTGTGTGTTTGTATACAACTCATATCTCAAAGTGTATGTGTGTCAGCTACTTGGGCAGGGACACGAAGCACTGGTTGGACAGAGAGGGTGCCGGAGGTTTTAGCTTGACCACTAGGCTAAGATCTGGACCCTATAGCTGTGCCAGTGGGGAGTCTTATTGGGGATCTGGAGAGAAAGTGAGAAATCAACCCCAGACTGACTGTGATTTTTGTGTGCTCTTAAGGGAAATTGTACTTTACTGTGTGTTTATTTGTTATCCTTTCCAATGTGGATGCCCCTCTCTGGTGTTAATGGTGAGGATTGAGGCTCCTTGATTGCTAGGCCAGTCCACGAGCATCACACAGGGCATGGCAGATGAATATTGAGGACATACCATAAAGATGTGCATTAGTGATCCATAGCACCACCTTTTCATATGCCTTTGCCCATCTGTCTGTATCTTCACCCCTTCTCTCTCACCATGTTGTACTGTTGACTGTTCATTCTGCTTATGGACATAAATGTCATCTTATGGTATTGTCATACTGCTATTACTTTTGCTGAAGGAATAATACACATCTTCCACTGGCTGAATGGGTTTTTCTGTTCCTTCCAAGGTGTGATTTTGACATATGTGAAGCAAGATTTCCTTTGTGGTATGCTGAGACAATGATGAAGTCTATAAACTTAAATCTGATGTTGTCAGTCTTCACATAATCCTCAGAGCCTCAGAACCTACTCAGCCATTATTCCAGCTTGTACCTTCCAACACACTCAAGTTAAGCTCTACCGACAATGCTCCTCACCAGATTACTTCAGATCTCATTTGCTGCTTTGTAGTACCAGATGCATTCTATCCAGTCTTTTGAGTGTTAGCGTTTTCTTCAAACTGTAAGTTAGTTGTTTCCACATCCTAGCTTTAATTTCTGTCTATAGTACCCTGCTACTCTTCTAGATAATTTTTGGTGTCTGTGTGAGTGTGTTTTTCTCTCTGCTTTACCGTTTGTAGACTCAAGTACCATCGTTGGTACTTTCTCCCATTTTACCTTCAGGTAACTGTTCATACTATTGTAGGTGGTTCCCTTCTCCTTCTTTTCCTTTTCTTCTCTTTGATGTATCTTAAAAAAAAAATCTTTCCACTTTCATTATATTACAACTGTGTGTGTGTGTGTGTGTGTGTGTGTGTGTGTGTGTGTGTATGGTGGTCTTGGTTTTTTGCATTATGGCCGACAAACTCTCTAAAGATACTTTTGGCTTCAACAGGTGCCAAAAATGTGACAGAAAGATGCCTAACTCAGATGGACATGCTCGGTGTGTGTATTGTCTCGGTGTGGTCCAGCTATAGGAAGACTGTGTGATTTGTCATGGGTTTAGTTCCAGGACCCTGCTGGACCACAAAAACAAACTGATTTTAAAAAGCCTTGTTAAATCTGATTTTGAAGAGACTCTATCTGGTCTGAAGCCAGAGGCCAATTCCTCCTGTTCTTCATCCTCTTCTAAACCTAAAAAGCAGAGTCACTCAATTCCAGCAGGTTCCTCGGAATCGCCTCCTAAAATGACCAAATCCTCCAAGGTACTGACAGCCTCTTTGACACCAGTGGGCCAAGATGCTCACTCCTGGGTGCCATTGGCACTGACCTCTTCAGCATCATTATCCTCAGTATCAGTATCTGTGCAGACAACACACCCTTTGGTACCAACTGACCACTTGGTACCAAAGGACCCTCAGATAATAATTTTATCCCATAAAACTTACTCCCCCTCAGTAGATCCCTTTGTGGACCATGCTCCCAGTCCCTTTTTGGAGAGAAGGCCACCAAGGTCTCCATTGGCCTCCTCTGTTTGGTCCACCAAGAGTTTATCAGAGTCAGATATTATGAGACTGGTGGACCAGCTCCTGATGGCAAGGGGATTATCTCCTTCCATGATTCTTAGCCTTGTTAGCTCTGGAACCTTATCTTCTTCTACTACCTTGCCTATTCCTCCTTCAGCTCCATCTGAGGTTTCAGAGCCCCTGGTGCTGACCTTTCTGGCTTTGACTGTTTCGGTGTCAGTCAGAGCTTATTTTCCGACATTGATAGCTACCCTGAGTTCTTCCAGTTCCTCAAACCGGAGACTTCCCGGGGTCTGGGCTTCATTTTCAGTTCCTGGAGGCAGGGTTTGACTTTAATACTTTCGGAGCCCTCCATGTCTCTCCATGCCTCAGCATAATTAAGCTCAACCCTAGCTTCTACGTTGGGGATGGACTTCTCAGTGTGGGATGGGACCACAGTTATAATGGAGTCTATTTCAGTTGCAGGCTCCCATCCATCTATGAGGGAACCTGCCTTCCAGTCTACGGAAAGTGCCTTGTCTATTGCGGGCAAACAGTCTATGTCTTCCCTGTCAAACCAAAAATCATGTCCATCCCCCCGACTGGAGCTTCCTCCCATCTCTACCATGGGACAGATGGCACAAAAGTCTCAGGACCAAGCCACTCTGGTTATGACATCTTCAGAAACCTCTCTGGAGCAACCGACTGAAGAGGTACCTTCTAAGAAAAAGTGCAAGAGGAAGCACTTGGACTCCCCTGAAGAGTCCCTCACAGAAGATACTGATTTCAATGAAGGGGAAGGTTCCCCTCAGTCACCCCCTGAAGATGATTCCTTCAGGGACATCCTAGAAATCCTTAATCAGAGGGTGGCTGGTCTACCCTAAAACCTTCCTCAGAGGAATCGGTATATCGTGACCTGCCCTCTACCTCTTGGATCTCTCTGCCCGATGATGATCTTATTAAGTTGCTTGCTCAGTGGGCTTGGAAGATACTTGACTCTATCAAGCCAATCCCCCGGAGACCTGATCACATTCTCTCTGCCCGTAAAGATGAGCAACAGTGGGCCAAAGGTATTCCAGTGGATACCATAGTGGTTGTGGCAGCTGCCAAGAGGGAACTTGCTGATGAAAGTCGTACTATCCATCCTCCTAACAAAGAATCTAGGACAATAGATAGATTTGGGAGACACGTATATGCTTGATCGACCTTCGCTCTCAGGTCCTTGAACTGTCTGGCACATTTTACCAGGCTTCAAAGAGATCAGATTATAGAGCTTTCAGATACTCTTTCAGGAGCAATAGCTGAAGAAGTTTAAGACAAAGTGACTTCTCAGCTCACCACCCTAGAATCTATCTTCAATTCGTCCATGAGGCTAATTGCTCATGCTGCTGAAGGGACGACAAGAGCAGCAGGTTCAGGCGTAGCCATCAGGAGACACGCCTGGATGCACTTGTGGTTTTGCAGAGCCATTTACGTCTTCTTTCATCAACACTCCATTTCAGAGATCATCCCTGTTTAGCCCCAAAGTTAGAGACTCTAGCCAGATGTAAGAAAGATGGGAAGACCCTTTCTGCCATGGGCATACACTTTTCCAACTCAACAGCCCTATTCCAGGAACCAGAGAAGTAGTAGGCTATGGTTCAAAAAGACCCAAGGACCTTTCCAAGACTCATGTGGCAATGATTCCCCCCGGGGCAGAGAGGGGAGTAATAATGGAAGACGCCATCCAAGTGGCAGAAATGGCTTGCAAAATCAGAGTTCCAGAGACTCTTTCCCTGGTAACTCCTATCAGTGCTCCTGAAAGGAGGCCCAATTGCCTTCCTCTGGAGGCAGTCAGGGGGTGATTATCCCTGCACCCATCTGCCTGGCTAGGAATAATGTTGACAAATGGGTGCAGAGGATCATTACCAGAGGTTAAAACATTCCCCTGTCAAAGGAACCAAAAAGACCATGAAGTATCCCGGACATTCCACCCAGTCACAGGGAGGCAGCAGTCCCAGACAGTCCTACCAGACCAGAGATGATTTGGAATTTGCTCAAGATTCTTTTTAGTGCCAGAGAAAACAGAGGACTGGAGACCAATTTTGGACCTCAGTCAGTTGAACAAATCAGTTTAACAAGCCAAATTCCAGATGGTCTCGATTCAGTCTATACTTCCATTCTTGGAAAAAAGACAATTGGATGTGCTCAATAGATCTTCAGGATGGGTATTATCATATAAAAATGGACAAGCATTTCAGAAGATTCCTGCATTTCTGGCTGAGAGCCAACCACTATCAGTTCAAGCCACTGCCCTTTGGTCTCACCATAGCCCCTAGGGTGTTCACCATATGCATGGCTGTGATAGCAGCACATCTCAAACTGCTAGGATTCCGAGTGGTTTCCATATCTAAATGACTGGCTCCTTACCACTGCCACCAGGCATCAACTGGTAAAGGCACAAGATTACATTCTTCTTCTTTGTTCCAGCTTAGGAATCACTATAAACTATGAAAAATCCCATCTAGAACCATCACAACAGCCGGAGTTCATTGGAGCTATGCTCGACGCAGTCACTGGCTTTGCGGCACTTCCCTTAGAAAGACTCCAAAGGATCAGATCACAAGTGAGCCAGATCATTCAAAGCAAGACAGTAACAGCAAGACTCATTCTACAAGCTGTAGGGTCAATGGCAGTCTCTAACACTGTAGTTCCCCTGGCCAGATACTACATGAGAATTCTTCAGTGGCTTCTGTCCTCCCAATGGTCCTTGTTGAATCAACCAATTGCCCATCTGATTCTGATCACCAATCGATGCAAGAAAGATCTAAGTTGGTGGCTTCACTCCAATTAAATATTGTTGGGCTGTCCCTTTGTCCCTCCTCAACCCCAAGCTATAGTGACCATGGACGCATCCCAGATAGGGTGCTGGGAGCATTACCTGGGAAAGATAGTCCAAATCACTTGGTCCCATCTGGAGGCCAACTTCCATATCAATGTTCTAGAGATGAGGGCAGTGCTTTTAGCATTGTAGGCATTTTAAGATATCCTTCCCTTGGGAGTGATTGCAATATAAACAGACAATATGTCGGTTGTCTGTTACATCACCAAACAAAGGGGAACCAGATCTTACCCTCTTTGTCGGGAAGCACTCAGAGTTTCACAATGGGTGATTTCCTCTGACTGCTTTCTAATGGCAGCGTGCATTCTGGGGAGCTCCAACATGATTGTGGGCAAATTGGGCAGAACCATCCTCATGCCTCATGAGTAGTCTCTCAATCCAGTAGTGGCGGACAAGATATTCTGCTACTGGTACCAACCTTGCTGTGACCTGTTTGTGCCCCCTCTGAACAACAAGTGCAGCAGTTACTTTGTCCTAATCCCCCCTGGGGAAGTCACCCAGAGACGCTCTTCTTCGCGATTGACCTCATGGTCTATAGTAGCCTTTTCTCCGATTCCACTAATATGTCAGTTTCTAAAGAAAGCCAACAGATCGAAGAACAGAATAATCATTGTCCCATTCTAGCCTCATCTGCTTCGGAATCCCTGGATACTGGACCTAGCTCCAGACCTATTGTCCCACCCAGAGGGACTGATTAATTCGAATCTACAACATCTCAAGCTCACTGCGTGGCTTCTCAAGCTCACTGCGTGGCTTCTCCAGTTTCCATGATTGCCAGGCATCCCTCCTTCACCTCACACCTCATCATTCCAACACATCATTCTGGCCTACCACAAACCTTCAAAATTGTATCATAACAAGTGGCTAAAGTTTACTAAGTGGTTGCTAGACTCCAATCTTGACCCATATTCAGCACCTGTAGACAAAGTTTTAGACTTCTTAACCTTACTCTATGAGACAGGCTCATCAGCCTCTACTGTTCGGGTGCATCTTGCTGCAATATATAACGTCCATATTGGTTTCAATGGTCCATCACTAATGTCACATAAACTTTGTAAAGCTTATTGAAAGGAACCTTAATGCTCAGACCTCCATATAAAGAAATCTCTGCACCATGATATTTGAATTTGGTACTTCAGTCTCTCATTTCTCCCCCTTTTGAACCTTCAGCAAGTTGTGACTTAAAATTCCTGTCCTGGAAAATCTTATTTTTAATAGCTATCACTTCTACCAGGAGAAAATTGAAAGTACAGGCTTTGTCCTGTAAATCTCCCTATTTAATCTTTTATAGAAACAGGGTCTCCCTCCAGACAAATCCTTCCTTTTTACCAAAGGTTGTTTCTAAGTCAAATATCGATCAGACTTTACATCTACCAGTCTTTTTTCCCAAATTTTCCAACAAAAGGGGAATACTGTCTACACTTACTAGATGTACACAGACAGTTACGTTTCTGCCTTCACAGAACAAAGGATGTTAGAAAATCCAATCAGCTATTTATTACCTTTTCTTCCATCTCTTTAGGCAGTCCAATATCTAAAGTTACCCTGAAGAAATGGCTTAAGGACTGTATCACCTTTGTTTACAACAGAAAGGGACTCCACCCACCAGGACCTGTAAAAGCACATTCAGTGAGAGCTATAGCAACATCTGCAGTTTTTCATGCCAGAGCTTCTTTAGATGATATTTGTACAGCAGCAGCTTGGGTGTCTCCTCATACCTTTATTTCTCATTGCAAACTGGACCAGGTCTCTAGGGGACATGCATTATTCAGCTTGATGGTGCTCAGGAATATTCTTCCATGAGACCTGACAAGATCCAGGTAGCTAGGGACTCTGTCCCACAGTCAAGGATTATGTGAAGATTGACATCAGATAAAGAAGTTATGTCTTTCCTTAACATTCCATCTGTGTTGTCGATCTTCCCTAATCCTTGTCATTTCCTCCCTCCTTCACTTGCCTTTAGAACTCTTGGTGGACTGAATATTCCCAAAGACTGGCTTCATAATAGGGACACAGATATGGTCTCTTGTCTATTATTGTGTGTCACTATAGTTTGCAAACTTGATCTGAGGTAATTTGGTGAGGGGCATTGTGAGTAGAGCTTAGCTCAAGAGTTTTGGAAGGTACGAGCTGGAATAATGGCCGAGTCAGTTCGAAGGCTTGGAACCCAGCCCACAGTCAAGGATTAATGAAGATCGACACCACAGATGGAACGTTATAGTTAGACACAACTTCTTTTTTTCATCTTGACAACGGTTTGAATCCAGCATTAGGTAAATCTTTTACTGCCTGTTTTTATAAGTGTCTTTGCTGTGAATGTGTTGCCTGTTTATCTGTCTAACCCCCTTCTGTTTTAACAGTTGTAGTTTTCAGCATTTGCACAAGGTCTGGTAATAACCAAATGTAGTATGTGATGCGAACTTGCATTATACGTGCTATTGCAAAATGTGTTATGATTTTTCTTTACATCGCACTGTACACCCAATTAACTTGTGATTTCCCTTGAAGCATGGCTCATATGTAACAGGTATAAAAGACTGTTTCAGTAGCAATTACTGACACAGTTTGGCAAAGCAGCATATTTATGGTAGTCATTCCTACTTATGATCAAATTTAATTATGATAATCACGTTCTGACACCCTTTTTAAAATGATCTGCATACTAGATATGAACCCTGCTTCTACTCTACTTTTTCATTTACACCTTGTGCCACAGAGAAAGAGAGGTTAGGTTGACAGGTGGATTTTCTCCACTAAGTACTAAATGTAATCAGAATCACAGCATTTCCTGCCTGATCCTTATTTGTGCAAAGGTGGTTGGGGAGCATCACTGAACACTGGTACTTCGCCTTCCAAAATCAACAGGTTAAAGTATTAACATGCATGCGTTAACACATTTCCAACATCCTCACAAATATGATACTTGATTATATTACTTCATTATGGGGAAATTGCTTGATGTACTGTTGTGAAATACAGTGAATTGTGTGGTTAACTGACCACTTCATTCTGGACAGCAGTGCAACACTAACACTTACAAATGATATACAACCACATACAGCATTTACACACATACTTCATCATTATTTATCCCTCCTGCAGTGGAGCATTAGGTATTGCTTGGTATTAACAGTCCACATTGCCCATGCATGAGCACATACCATTGCTAATATCAGTACCATTAATTAAGGTTTACATACCATCATGATAATCTGATGATCCATGGCTGCTTCACTGTCCATCCTGTGTTTCATAAGAGTGTGTGTGTGTGTGTGTGTGTGTGTGTGTGTGTGTGTGTGTGTGTGTGTGTGTGTGTGTGCGTGCACGCACGAGCGTTTGATGTACACAATGCAGGTATGTTAGTCTCAGTTCTGCAATGTGCATTAATGACAATGTAGCTGACCTAAGTCAACAGAATTACTCCTTCATATTAACAAATATGGATTTGCACAAAGCCTTCAACATCACATCTTCACTGACACAGAAGAGAAGTGACTTCTTTCTACACTGCACTGTTATAATGTATAAATCAGGCATCTGCGGTGGCACTTGCATTAAATACAGTGTCCTCTTGATTGCATAGGGGATTCTAATCTCACAGAAGTCAACTTACGTCTGTGTCTGTGTGTGTCTTTGTGTGTATAGAGTTGTGTCAGTATGACCTTACATACTGCTAGCCTCAATAAAATAGTAGCCTGAGGAATCTTTTCCACTGCAGGATGAGTCCACATCAATGCCAGACCCTTCTCCCAGCATCATCTTCTCTGCAATACAATGATGATGTCATCCTCTATAAAGTATATGCTCACACTATAGAAGTTAGACATCTGTGGTGCCGCTTGTGTTAAGTATTGTATCCTCAAGATTGAATAGGTAGGGGGTTCTAATCTCGCAGCAGTCAACTATAGTGTGTGTATGGATTTATGTAAATATGACCTTAACTACTGCTGGCCTCAATAAAATAGTAGCCTGAAGTAAATTTTACACTGTGGGGTGAGTCCGTGTTAATGTCAGTCAGAACGCTGATATCATCCTCTATAAAGTGCACTCACACATTGTAAAAGTGAGACTTCTGCAGTGTCACTTGCATTAAGTACTTTGTCCTCTAGACTGTATAACTAGCTAGGTGGGGGGGTTAATCTCACTGCAACCAGCTTGTGTGAGTGGTGGTGGGTCCATAAAATCACATGAAGATTAATTCAACAGCTGTGCTCATTTGACTCCCACTCATGAGAAACATTTACATCATCAGATCAATCCCACATCCCCTTTTCAGTCTGCGCATAAATGCATGCTATCTGCAACACGCTGATGATATCTTCATTGAAGTAATGCACTCTGACACTACCGCAGTCATATCTCTGCTGTGGTGGGTATGTATAGTATGCTTGTGTGTAGATTGTGTCACTTGATGGAGAGTTTGAATACAGCAGTTAGGCTCTGTGTATGTGACTGTAAATGGATGGAGTGTCTTACACTTCATAGTATTGACAAGATTTACAATTCCACATAGCTGTAGTAATTTTTGCACACACATCCCCTTTGCATGACACAGCTGATGTCATCCTTTCAAAAATGCAGTGTGGCTCACATGCTGTCAGACTTCTCCTGTGGCATGTGTGTTTATAATGCTCTTATGGTTAGATTGTTTCAGTATGTTGGTAGGGAGTTCAAATACAGGAATGACTGTTACCTATGAGTATGTGCTGCTTCTTCTTACTGTGCACAGTAGGCTGCAAATACATATATGAGGTATAGCTATACAGTGTTCTTTTGCCATGCAACCACTTTTTTGCAGAAACATGAAGATAATGCACAATGGTGGTGTCATTTATTGAAATGTGCAGTGTTACAGTTATCAAATAAATCTGTAGTTGCGCTTTGTGCTTCAGTAAACCTTCATTAGCCTTTTATGTTAGCTATATACTTCAAATCCTGACATCATTGCTTACAGTTAATGTTTATGTTGTCACCCACATTTGGCATGTTCATGTGCAGATGTTGTTTCTTGTTATGAGAGTTTATTCTGCCTTTCCTTTGGAAAGGCTGTATTGAAGACTGATGCTGTCATTTGAATAGATTGCTGTTATATAACAGTTGTAGTGAGACACCTCCTCAGGACTGGGGACATGAGATGATGTAATGTATGCTGTTGCCTAAGGAAGGCATGTGCTGCAATATGGGATTATATCCACACTGTAGATAATTGCTGTTCTATCATCACAGTGACAACAGCAGGGGGCTACAGGTGTGTTTTGGTGTACCTAGCATTAGGCAATGTTATCTGACATACAAGATTTTTTCTAAGCAATTACAGGGACATATATTTCTTGATTCATACACATGATGTCATACTTTGACATAACCACACATATGACAATTGGTGATGCATGTATACCATTTCACATCCACTAATCTCAGTATGGTGTTGATTTTCTAAGTGCTTAGGCAAGTGTTCCAAAGCAGCATTGAGTGACTGTAAGTATTTGTGTCCTAAACTGTTCTGCAGGAAAGACATCCCCACAATTATACTTTGTACGTATAGAGTGGCAGAAGCCTCCTCCATAAATTTTACCAGATAAAAATTATGGGCAAATAAAGTACAGCTGATTGAATGACTTTACATAGGTGGAGTTCAGCAGCTGTGATACCAATTCCACAGTAGCACATGTGGTTAATAGCCATATTTTTAGTTGGAGGAGCTGTACAGTTTAATGTCCAGTTCTAGCATAGGGATTCATTTTTGTGTGAACCTACTGACGTCACACAACAACCATTCCATCACATCAATTTTATCCCTTGATATGTTGCACGATCACATGTGACAGTAGCTTTTGATTTAATGGCAGTAGACATTCATTCTTTCTATGTCATGGTGAGAGTTCTCCTTGGCACATGCATTGAGTACTGTGGTATACATGAGTGTACACCAGTTCTTGGATGTTATGTGTAAAATCATACAATGAAACTTTCCTTGACCCTGGAACATTGATGTAGTATGATCACAGTTGTGTGCACATGGGGATACACATTTATTTGCCATCAGTCTAACATGCTGATATGACATTTGTTATCAGAAATCCTTTCCTAATTCACTCATTAATTTCATTTTGTTTGTAATAATACCCATAGCTACCTCCTGTGACACATGCTGACAGTACACTGATGTAGGGAATCCATTTTACATCAGTGTGTGTGGTGTTTGCATCTGTCCTCATCTGTCTGCACAATAACTGTGTCAGGCAGGAGTGCCTTACAGAAGGGTATTATGTATGTTACAGTCTGCACCCACATTTGTAAAACAACTCACACCTACATATGGGATGCATAACCATCAAAATATTGAACTGCTTAATTCTCTTCGATGGTGATGGTGATCCTCCTCATACATGTGTTAGACTTATTTCTGTGGTGTAGATAGTTAATAACACAACAAGAAACAAGGACAGCTCTTAGGTAAACCAGGCAGGATACAATGTTCAGAGAGCAGTAGAAAAAAATCCAAAGCCTGGAAACATAGGGATAATAGTAAAAGCACTTTATTCCAGCCAAATAAAAAAATCACAAAGCTTTTGGGATCAACCCTTCATCAGTGTGTAATAAAACAGACCAGTGCTTCCATTTAAATATCCAGTTCAAATCATTAACAAGATCACATGACACAATTTTGTTCTAAAAGAGATCACAGTCAAAATAAAAAAAATAATATATATATATATATATATATATATATATATATATATATATATATATATATATATATATATATGGTACTTTTCCGTTATCGGGGCAACAGCTGTAATGAGGTAGCAAGAGCACGCAATGATCGCTCAGCTGTTAACCGTGAAGTACTGTGATTTTTTTTCTTTTCTTGTCTCGCTCTTACTGCTTTATGTTGATGATTTCTTACAGAATAGTGCATTATAGAAGTAGACTGAGTTTTGCGAATGGGCTTTTACTGTGAAATCAATAGTTATTAATAATTACTAGGTTATGGGCAATAACTTAATTCAGTAACTTTCAGAGCATGTATGCAATATCATACGTCATATGGAAGCAAACTACTACATTGCTACAAGGTAAACTCTGTGACAGACGCTAATCATACTTGGTGGGTAGACACTGCAAAACTAACTAATTAAATAACTAAAATCAATACAATCGCAATCCATTCCTACTACAGCTTTTTGTACAATCTTATTACTACCACTGAGACACTTTTCTTGTTGAAGCAGTCTGTTTACACCACCTTTCTTCCCATGAAGCTTGTGTGCTATCTACCTTTGATTGTAGCTCCTAGATTAGGGGGGTAGCCATGGTCTTCTTGAACAGAAATGTAAACTTTTGGAGTAACTCTTGACTTCATTCAGTAAACGGTAACGTTTGTTGAAGCATTTGGGTTTCTGTTTGAGTTTTGCTGTTACGACTTGCTTGTCACTTCCAAGGTACCAGCATTTTTGTCCGTTACTTTGTCTTGTATCTTATCGTAAACGTCCATTTATGAAAATTTTAACTGAATACTATGCCGTGCATTTTTGGCTATAGTTGGTTGCATTAGTTTTTCTTGTCCAAGTTTTATCTATTTTCTAAAGCAGGTTACTGATAACAGTGCCATTGGTGATTGTGCATGTGTGTAGTTCTCATTCTTTGGTCTTCTGTGGAGGGATGAAAAATACTTAGAAATGAAAAAAATGGTGCTTGCCAATAAAATTATTTGCTGATTAAAAGCTGTTCATTACGGAAACATCTCTTCATCATTTGGCAATTCCCAGACAGTAAAAGACATGAGGTGCGGGAAATAACAGTAAATGTGACAGGAAAATAAATGTACGTCAGTCAGATCAACATCAGCAGCAGTGCGATCTTTGCCAGCATGTCCTAACATTCCAAATAATTACTACAGCTGTTGCCCTGATAATGGAAAAGTACCCTATATACAAATCATATATGTATAAATATATATAAAGCACACATCCACTTAACAAAATACTATTTCAAACATAATTGTCTCTTTTTTCAAAATAGCACCCCCCTTTTCTTTCGCTACGTAGAGAGGTAGCTACCAATGCTTTAGGCAAACATATGAGGGAAAAGGGGATAACCACAAGTTTAATTTTAGGGTAATTGATACTAAATATAAGAAAAAAGGGGGGTGATTTAAATAATGCATTAGAGGTATGTGAATATTCATGGATTACACTGTTAGAAGTAGACCATTTTCCAGGTTTGAACACAGTAGTTAGTGTTAAACCTATTTTGAAAAACAGACAGTTATGTTTGAAATAGTATTTTGTATGTGAATGTGTAATATATTTTTATACATATATGGATTTGTACATATATGTTTTTTATTTTGACTGTGATCTCTTTTGGAACAGAACTGTTTCATGGAATCTTGTTAATGATTTGAACTGGATATTTAAATGGAGGTATTGATCTGTTTTCTTATACACTGATGAAGGGTTGATCCTGAAAGCTTTGTGATTTTTTTATTTGGCTGGAATAAAATGCTTTTACTATTATCTCTACGTTTCCAGGCTTTGGATTTTTTTTGGTACATAGTTAATGCTCAGGACAGTGGTAAAATTGATTGGATGGGTTCGATCCTTACAAAAGGAGGTTGTGGCCTTTAAGCCAGTCCTAATTTCCAACATATTATATTGACAAAATGTGCACAGTATGCAATTATCCCATAATGTAAGCAATGTCCTTGCAAACTGTCATGTCAACTCAGCATATTAATGACATTCATATATCATGTAGTGCTGTCTGTTACAATGTTAATTTGTGTAACGGTCACATCCTATAATATTATGTCTGCTTTTATTTATCCATATTTGTTCAGGAAGTGTGACCTTCTACATGTGTTAGGCTTATTTCTGTGATGTATGCAGTTAATACAGAGGTCAGTGGTAACATTGATTGGATGGGTTCCAGTCTTGCAAGAGGCCTCTAAGCCATTCCTATTTTCCAATATGTTATATTGACAAAATGCATGCTGTGCAAATATCCCATAAAGTATGTATTGTCCTTGCAAACTGTCATCTCAACTCAGCTTGTTAATGACATTCATATGTCATGTAATCCCCTCTGTTGCAATGTTAATTTGTGTAACTGTCACATCTTATAGGGTTCATAGGGAGGTACTAGGCTATTGGCTCTAGGGCCTATATAAGCCTAGCCAAAAAGGTACCCTGGCCTTCGCCTTCCAAGAAAATTATTTTCTTGTGCCCCTGTCGAGCAGAGCCACAGAAGTGATCCCCGGGGTGAATTTCCTATTTCCCATCCAATCAATTAAGATTTTTCTTGAAGATTGCTAATGAGGAGCTTTGTTTGATATCGATAGGTAGTTTGTTCCAGAGTATGGGAAGTATCTGGGACAGGAATCTATCCCTCCAGCATGTTCTGTTTATTGTGGTGACAAGGTTTAGGTCCCTAGAGCGTGTAGCTCAGAGGGATTGGGATTTCTTTAAGTGGAGCATGTCCAACAGCTCTGGGTTTGACATAGCTTTGTATGTTAGGCAGAGATCACCTCTGAGTAGGCGATATGCAACAGAGTAAAGCTGGAGATTTTTGAGACGGTCTGCATAGGGCATCTGTTTGAGGCCGATAATCCTCTTTGTGAGGTATTTCTGTGGTCTTTCCAGTTGTTGTAGATGTCTTGTGAGGTACATACCAAAAGGGGCGTTGTACTCAATAATGGGTCTAATGAGTGCCGAGTAGAGGGGAACAATTACTTCTTTTTTCGTAGATGAGAAACCTTTTGTGATGAGGTGTGCCACGTAGAAATATTTCCTGACTAATGTGGCAATGTGATTATCGAAGGAGAGACTGCTGTCCACCTGTGTCCCAAGGTCTCTTATCATGCTTTTGGAGTTAAGTAGACTACCACCTATGTGGTAGTTCATGGGTACAGAGTTTTTACCAAAGGGGATGACAATGCACTTTTTGACATTGAGCTTGAGGCCATGGCTTTGACACCAGGCATCTGTCTCAGTGAGGCCCTTTTGTAGGATGTCCACATCGTTAGGAGTTTCGATTATTGCTCTTAGTTTGCTGTCATCTGCAAACTTCATTAGCCAAAGACCTTCTGTGTTAGCCTGTACGTCAGAGAAGTCGATACCAAACAGGAGAAGACCCAGGACTGAACCCTGTGATACTCCACTTGTCACTGGTCTAAAGTCGGATTTGGAGTCTGCTACTTTCACAATGTGGGTTCTGTCAATGAGCCAGTTGGCAGCCCATCTTGTGACATAAGGATTTATACCTAGTTTAGTGAGTTTATCTATAATTCCAGAGTGGGGGATGGTGTCAAAAGCCTTGGCAAGATCTAGATAGGCTGTGTGATCCACCTTACCCTCGTCTACGGCTTTGCTGACTGCTTCAAAGAAGTCTATCAGGTTTAGGAGACATGATCTGCCTTTTACAAACCCAAACTGGCTAGGGTCCAGAGTTTGGAGATTACCAATGTCTTTGTTTATAAGTTCCATGGCCTTGCAGACCAGGCTCGTCAGGCTAATGGGGTGGTAGTTCCCAGGGTCCGTGGTGGCTCCCCCTTTGTGGAGCGGGATAACCGTCGCTGTGCGCCATTCAGTGGGCACAAAGCCTGAGTTGAGGCTATGATTGAACATAGTACTAAGGTGGGGTGCCAGTTCGCTCTGTAGTTCGTGTAGGATGGGATGTTATCAGGTCCCATGGATGCTGTATTCTTGGCTTTGGAGAGTGTGGTTTTTACCTGTGCAGCTGTGATTACAGGAACTTTGCATTCTTCCGGTATAGAGATGGGCCCTTTAGTGGGTGAGAGGGGGGTAAAGTTAACACTGAACCTATCTGCCAGGATATCATGTCTGCTTTTATTTACCTATAAGCAAAAAATGCACTGTAAGAGGACGAAATGCACCGGACAACCGAGAATCCAGAACCAGCTTTAATATACGTTAAATGTTTGACAAACAACACGTTTTTCGTCACATAAATCAGACTTCATCAGACAAGAAATACAATGACTAACAACCATATATATATGCTGACCCTTCATTTAAAATAACCAATAAAATTCCAACAGTGCTCATAAATATGAATGGATGTGCCTGAAATTTAAATACATAGCATTTAAAAAAGTCAGAGTACTATACTATGATTCACAGAAATATAAATAATAACTCCTTTTAAATTATAAAATAATATCATAAAATAATAAATCAAAAACTTTGTAGTTAAAACTGATTTGTAGTGAAAACTAATTTGTAGTAAAAACTGGTTATTGGTACTCATTGAAAAATTCAATGAAGTGATATAATATTGTATTTCAAACAGCAATACTCCCATCTAGTGGTCGAGACGTGTATACGCTGAAATATCATCATGAATTTTATACTCAGTCAATAAATAATGAATGTTGAATAATTGATGATGAATGAATGATGAATATATTAAGATCTATGAAATATGAAATATATGAAGTGAGTATTAAATATATATAATATGGTATAGTATACACGTCTCGACCACTAGATGGGAGTATTGTTGTTTGAAATACAATATTATATCACTTCATTGAATTTTTCAATGAGTACCAATAACCAGTTTTTACTACAAATTAGTTTTCACTACAAATCAGTTTTAACTACAAAGTTTTTGATTTATTATTTTATGATATTATTTTATAATTTAAAAGGAGTTATATTTATATTTCTGTGAATCATAGTATAGTACTCTGACTTTTTAAAATGCTATGTATTTAAATTTCAGGCACATCCATTCATATTTATGAGCACTGTTGGATTTTTATTGGTTATTTTAAATGAAGGGTCAGCATATATATATGGTTGTTAGTCATTGTATTTCTTGTCTGATGAAGTCTGATTTATGTGACGAAAAACGTGTTGTTTGTCAAACGTTTAACGTATATTAAAGCTGGTTCTGGATTCTCGGTTGTCCGGTGCATTTCATCCTCTCACAGCACATTTTTTGCTTATTGGTTTTTTGTTGCACTGCGCTTCATTTACTTTTTATTTACCTATATTTACTCAAGAAAAAAATGTGACCACCATTAATTGTTATGACATACATTTTGCAAAATGTTATTATTGAAAAATTGTATTTGTGACATAAGTACCTTCCCCTCAGTCATCTTACTAGAATTTAAACATTTACTGTCCCCGCTTACATATTTCTGTATACATCTCTTTGATTTCTGTGCACATTTCCTCAGTCCATTTTTCCTTTCTGGTAACCCATCTATTGTAGTTGCTCTTGCTGTTTCCCCTCCCATTTTGCTATTTGTGTATTCATGTGTTTAATTTATGTGCACATTACCCTCGGTACTCTTTCCCTGACTGGTACAGCTTGCATTATTTGCCCTATGTAGCTCTTCTTTCTGCCCACGTGAGCACTCTGAACAGGTCTGCCTATATCCAAGCTTTCTTTGTTTACTCTTGTGTGCTCATGCTACTCAACATGTTTCTAGGCCTCCAACACTGTTGCTGGCCATGAAAACTTGCATGTATTTATGTAAGCGTGATGAGCAGCATGCATATGCAAGTAGTGCTGCTGCTTGTCATGCTAACATGTAAATATTGTATAGGCTTTTCGCAAAGCCTGCACAGTTGTTCATGAATCCCACAGGATATTTGATTCCATTTATTAAAGCTTAATCTTTTCTTCATCATATTTGTGATATTGTTTACTTTTAGCATCGTTAATTTTTTGATTAATTTAATTATTGTGTTGGGAGTGATGACATCTCGTATGAAGTGCTTAAATAAGTTCACTTGTGGTCTGTATGCCTTTCTTTCTCAGCGTTTTTGTCAATTCTCTTCACTGCCTTGTTCTACTGAGTAGTGCTTGTAGTATGGCACCTTTGCCTTCTAGACCATCCCAAAGAAAGAAAACACCTTTCTCTTTTTTTCACACTCCCTTTCTCTTTTGTTTCTAGCTTCTCTTTTTTTCATTTTTTCAGATCCTTGGACTCCTTTAACCAAGGTCAGTTATGCCCCACATCATCATGTTATTTTGCCAAGCAAAACTAACATATCAATGTCTGTCTGTGTTACCACATGTATTAACAAGGAGGATGTTATTGGCTTTCTTACAGCATTTCATATGTATACTTTTGCTAGCAGGAGTTTCATTTCAAGTGCTTTTGACAGGATGTTTTTCTTTGACAGCAGCTCCATTTGTGATGAAAGGTGAACATAAACAACAAAATCAATAAATATGGTAGGAGTGTATATTTCCTTGCTTTGATTAGTGTTTATTAAATCCAGTTTTAAAGATGGTTATTCACATGAAGAAAGATGTGAAATGTTGGGTCTAAACACCAGTATGAGTGAGTTGGTCGTACATAATAGATATGCTTAATTTTATTTTACATAATTAATTCTGTAGTTATAAACATAGATTTATGAAATCAGATTCAAAATGTGCACATTTTATTACAGAACTTCTGTCAAGAAATTGGCCAGATAACTTTCTCAGACAGCCTGACAAGCTTGGATAGTCTAGATGCTGCACAGCAGACCAGTAACTGCTTGGAACAGGATGCAACATCACCATTGTCAGCACAGGACACTGTATCCAGCGCTCTTCAAAAGTTAGAATTAATGATGCCATGCAGATGTACACCAGATACAAGTAGTTTTTGTGAAGCTCAGAATGCAAATGCTTCTTTCAGTGATACAGAGAGTCAAAATACAAGTATTTCAGACGTATCTCAGGACATTTTAGAAGCTTGCGATAATGTAACCTCTACTATAGGTAAGAACATGAGCAATACACTAGAGAAGATGATAACTTCTGATAAAAGAGGGTTAAGTTTGAATTCTGAAACATCTGAGAATGCTGCATGCAGTTTTATTAATCAGTCTAATTCAGTGGAAAGTGACAACTTAAAGTATCATGATACTTCATGTAATGATGCCTTCAGTATGAATAAGCAGTGCAGTTCTGCAGAAGGTAAAACGGAAAAAAAAATCACCAGTTTATGCACTGAGCAAAATACTCAGACTGCTTCATATAATGGAAGTGAGAGAAATGTTGTACTGTCTCCTGGTAACTTTGTGTTAATACCTTGTAAAGCATGGGGTACTGCTGATGTTACTCCAAGGACAGCAACTGAGAGTTCAGTGTCAGAAGAAACATCAAAAATGGTGCAGAAATCCCAAATAAAATCACTTTCTTTTTCCAACCAGCCAATGGCAACTTCTGTTGTCACATGTCCTAGTGAAACACAGTCTAGAATTTATAGTAGCAGTTTTCCTGCCATTGGTAAAGCACTTAGTGGCAACATATCTTTTACCTACAGTAGTGGATCAACAAATAAGGTTGAAGATATACTTTCAGTTATTGATAACAATGTGTACGTCCTTCAAAAGCAAAAGAAGGAAGAAACACATGAAGGGATGATTGTTGCCTTTAAAGAGAAGGAGATTCATAAAATGACACTTTCTTCAAATACTGATCAAAACAACATCAAGAAAGATCATGTTAACTTAACATCTTTTTGTGATAGTACTTTAAAAGTTGGATCAGTACATTGTGAACAGCATAATTCTTATAGCTGTCAAAAAAGAAATGTTAAATTGATTAAGAGTATTCTTAAGAAAGACTCTAAATATGACCCAACCTATTTCAGGCCATTGGTAAATGGTGGTGGTTTAAATTTTGAAAAGCAAACTCAAGTTTGTGTTAGAGATAGTGTGGAGCTGACCAGAATGAAAGAAAATAGGTTAAATATTCAGAAGCCTGAGAAAAAACTAAGGTGGCTAGATGAAACTGATGCTGGTACTGAAAATGAGGATGATGACACAGACATCTGTAATCAAAACCAAGTCAAACTGTCAAACTTATCTCCATCTGTTTCAGAGAATAAAACTAAGGCATGTTCTACAAATTCCAGTTCTGCTGAAAAAACTGAGGATCCCCTTTATGACATTGGTGTATCATGTTCTGGGATTACTGCAGTATCTGCTAAAACTTTGTCCACATCATCTATGTCCTCAACAGGCTACCATTTTACAAAGCATGACTGGGCATCAGCAAAAAGAGATGAAAAACCTGCAGGGAAACTAGCTACATCCAAAGCTGAACATGTTATTTCAATCAAAAGAAAGTCTAAATTAATCAAAAGGCCAAGATCTGACAAAAAAATTCAGTTAAGCACAACAGGCAACAGCAGAAAGTGTACTGTAGTCCAAACCCAGTCTTCCGATAACTGCAATAAGTTGGTCAAAGCTCATGGTAAAATCATTGTGCCATGTCCACCACATAAAACTGTGACTAATAGCAAGCAAGACCTCAGTATAATACATCCAGTGCAACCTCAAGTATATCCTCTTCCATTTCGCTCTGGCTCACATAAAGTTTCACAGATCAACTCATTAGAGGAAATGCCTGTGAACTGTATTTCCAGCTGTGATACTCTTGATGAAAATATTTTACTTTCTGGTAATGTTGTTAATACTAACTCATTCATCATGACATCTTTCCCACCTTCGCATACCCTTCTGGCTTTGGAAGACACCTGTAAAACAAACAACTTAAGTAAAACTATTAATTCCCCCATCCAGCAGGATTTTTCAAATTCTTTGTCAAAACAAAATACAGTTTGTGCAGCAGATGGATTGCATCTGGATCATATGCCAGCAGATAAAGAAGGTGACAAAGTTTGGTATGGACTACAACAACCACTGACACAAAATGAATTTGCTTCCAGTAAGAACCAACATTTTTTCAATACTTCAGTAAATTATATTAAGGATTATTAGTCCTGAGTAAATTATCCCTAACTCTTGCATCTGAGGAAAAAGAGGTTGGTAACTGAGGTAGTCATGTCATTGACAACTGTCTTGATATACTGGAAGTAAAGAATTTAGTCAAAAACAAACATAACCAATAATCAAACAAAATGTCAAGATATATCTACTGAGTATACTTTGTCTGTTTTTATAAATTTAAAGAGAAACTTGTAACAGTTTAATTGTACTTTTATTCTCTTTCCAGAGTAGCTTTCTTTTTGTTTGATTACTCGCATTCATATCTTCACATCTCACATTAATATCACAGTAACTTTTTCTGCAAACATGGGCTTTTGCTCATTTGCCATTTATTTTTTAAGCGATCTTACATTTTATTTCAAATGTATGTAGTTTCAGCCTTTCAAACATAAATGTATGTGTTTTAACTGATGTTATTATTTTAATTCCTCTTTCTTAAAGGTTGATAACAAGGAGTTAGAGAACACAGGACAATAAGGGTAAAGTTGTTAAATTCAGTAAAGGAGAACTGCCAAAGAAGGTGTCAGTGCTTTAAAAGGATAATTCTTTTTTTTTCCTGAATAGAATGTCCAGAGGAATATTTAGTCATTTTCTGAAGTACTGTAGTTCTCCTCATCAAACATAATTTTATAGAAAGGTAATACCTAGGCAAAATTTATAGGAATTATTATTGATGAAAATATGAAATGTGAGTTTCTTCTAAAACAAGCAGTAAAAACATGTGTGTGTGTTTTTGTCTAAATATATATATATATATATATATATATATATATAGAGAGAGAGAGAGAGAGAGATACACGTATACAGAGATGTGTGCGTTTCTCTCTCTCTCACACTATATATATATATATATATATAATATATATACGTGTATACATCTATATGTATATATATATATATATATATATATATATATGTGTGTGTGCACATGTGTATATATGTGTGTGTGTGTATGTGTGTATATATATATATATATATATATATGTGTGTGTGTGTGTGTGTGTGTATGGGTCTACATCAAAAGAATGAAAACCTACATTACTGAATACGATGTCACAGAGACAACATCGCCGAAACCTGACTTTAATGAACAACCACAAGTATCCAGTTGGCCACCATCTAACAACGAAACATACCGCACTACCTGAAACCCACCCAGGTGGGGGGCTACCCCCCCAACTAAATATACCAACTCCGATATTGCACTACAGTAGAGAAAAGGGCAAATTTCTCATTGTTAGCCACCTGGATACTTACCCTGTGAAATCCTTCGGCATTGTGGTCGTTAGTTAAAGTCAGGTTTTGGCAATGTCGCCTCTATGATGTCATCTTTTGAAGTAGACCCGTGTGTGTGTATACATGTGTGTGTTTGTTTGTATGTATGTGTGCGTGTGTATAATACATATATATATATATATATATATATATATATATATGTGTGTGTGTGTGTGTGTGTATATATATATATATATATATATATATATATATATATATGTATGTGTGTGTGTGTGTGTATGTGTATAATATATATATA